>NC_067480.1:5740000-5892500 GCF_947179515.1 Apodemus sylvaticus | reverse complement strand
TGTGACCAGTGTGCCCCGGGTTACTCAGGAACCTGGTGTGAGAGGTACTTTGTGCCACCCTGACCCCCAGTTCCACAGAGCAGCAGTAACTTTGTTCAAATGTACAGTACATATTTTATATTTTCTTCTTAAGTATCTCCAGATCTTCAGTGTTAAATGACCCATATCAGTTGTCCATACCCCTGTAGATATGTGATAATTCAATGTATGTATACAATGTGTAGTGATGAGTGCTTAGAATGTGTAGTTAAGTGTGGTATTGGTGTCTTGGTGCATTGCCGCGATCTATTTCATATGACCATGGAGAAAGGCAGGATGCTTATTGAGAGAACAGTATTCCACCTCCTGGAGAGCATCAGTATTCACATCAAGGACAGTGGCGGAGGGCAAGGGAGGTCAGTGGTTACGGTTGTCACACGTCTGAGAATTCAGCTGTTCAGACAATAGTGAGGGCATTGGGTGGTCTGATTTAAGACCAATCTTCTGGCACCCCAAAACCAGTCTTGTCTTTTTCCCATGGGTAAGCCTTGATGCCTGCCCCTGGTTCAGCCTGTCAAGAGCTGGGTGACATCTCAGTGGCCAAGAGACAATCGTGGCTGCACATCCTCTGGGTTTATGCTCTCATCTCACAGGAGGCGAGGAAGATTTGTGACTGTCAGGATGGAAAGTCTCCTCTTTTCCATCGCAAATCTAAAGGGAAAGGGTCAGTCTGATTTACTAGCCATCCAGGGAGTCCCTGGCTGGCTTGGTAATATTTTGAGAGATCTTATTGACTAGAACATGCTTTCTATCTTGGATATAGATGTGCAGACGGTTACTACGGAAACCCAACGGTGCCAGGAGGAACCTGTGTACCATGCAACTGCAGTGGCAATGTTGATCCCCTGGAGGCTGGCCACTGTGACTCTGTCACCGGGGAATGCCTGAAGTGCTTGTGGAACACAGATGGTGCCCATTGTGAGAGGTGTGCAGATGGCTTCTATGGAGATGCCGTGATTGCCAAAAACTGCCGAGGTGAGTGCCTGAGCCAGGGAGTCACGGGTTATTGTGTATTGCCATGTGAATCTCATAACATTTGTCAGAAGGACTCAAACTGGTGGAGGGTGTCTTAGTTAGGGTTTTATTGCTGTGAGCAGACACCATGACCAAGACTGCTCTTATAAAGGTAACATTTAATCGGGGCTGGTTTCCAGGTTCAGAGATTCAGTCCATTATCATCAAGGTGGGAGCATGGCAGCCCCCAGGCAGGCATGGTAGTAGAGAAGATGAGAGTTCAGAAGGCAAACAGAAGTCAAGCTTCTAGGGATCTAGGATGAGGGTAATAAAGCCCACACCTACAGAGACAAACTTTCCCCAACAGGCCACACCTATTCCAGCAAGTCCACACCTCCTAAATAGTGCCACTCCCTGGGCCAAGGACAGGGCCCCTCTCGGAGACTTTATCTTGAATCTGTCTTGTGAACTGATGATGGGTCTCCTGTTGATCAGACATGGACTCAATCCTCAACTGTTCACTCTGTATTCTACAGCCACTTCATTAGTGGTTATCTCAGAAGGTCAGAAATCTAGAAAATTCATATCCTTCATGGTCAGGGATGAGGCTTTCTTTCTGAAAGCATGGCGGTGGTACACCCTGGTGGTCGGCTAAGCTCTGTGTGGAGCCTTGAAACTAGGGATGGCATAGAACCACACGTTGAGAAGTTTCACTCACCTGAGACGAGCCAGCTTTCGGGCTGATACTGAAGCCCTCAGCTTTTGTGTTTGCTTGGTTAAGATAAAGCTTTATTGTGTGAGAGTTTGAAACATTCATGCAATGTATCACATTTGCCCACTCCCTCCCCTCCAGCTCTTCCTCTCCAACCCTCCCTTCTCCCCTGCCCTCTGCTTTTAAACCCTGGAAGTCCCTTCAGTGCTGCTGCTGAGTGGGTGGAGTTGGGGCCACCCACCAAAGTTCAGGTAGCAAAGAAGGGGGGCTGCATCTCTGAAGGAAGCTCTCTAGGAGCCATCAGCTGCCAACTCAGTCTCACGGTCCTCTCTCTAGGTCATGCTGCTATTGCTGCTATGTCTACCTTGTTGAGGTCTAGTTTTTAAAATGTCTTAAGGAAGGGATGCATGGATAATAATGCTGCTTGTATATTTTGACAATTCCAGGTAAACGGTCTTATACCACAGCAGAGAGATGAGGTGGTGCCAATCATACAGAAAAATAAAACTGTAGGCACACATTAGATGGAAAAGAGCATGTTTTGGCTTATCAGCTTGAACTTCGGCAATATGGACACCTTAATTTCAAATGAAGGGAGTCGTTGGTCGAGGGGTCAAATTCTGAAGAAAGATCCTGCGTTAGGAACTAAAATCTCCTCACTGAATTTAGCACTTGCAGTGTCCCAGAGACTTTGAAAAGTGATGCATTAGCATGTAAGAGACCAGGAGGGCAGAAAACTAGAGTTGAGGTATAGATATACTAGGGAAAGAGAAGGACAGAGGACACAGTAGAGGAGGTTCCAGGGAGATATACTTCAGGACAATATGTCAAAAACACAGAGGATGGGGAAGAAAGGAGGAAGAGAGGGAGAGAAGGAAAGAGAGAAAGTGATGGGGAGGGGAAAGAGAGGGGGGAGCTGGGAGATCTCCAGCTAGAGAGCAGTTATCTGTGTGTTGATAGCCTGCAGGCCGTGTGCTGAGGAGGTAGGACTCAGTTCAGCGTTAGGCTATGGGATGCAAGAGTAAGTCCTTTCAAAAGGGCAGCAGGGTTGTGTCTCTCAGGATCTCAGGCAAAGCTAGGGGATATACCCCACATATACCAAGGAAAACCAAGGACTGGAAGGAAGCCAGGTTCTCGGGAAAGGTGGATTAGCCAGGAAGCTGATCCCAGGTCCTCTCTCAGGGGCCTGTCAAGTCTTCAGGGCCAGGGCCAGCACCCCTGCTCCTGAGGTTGCTTCCCACACTGACTGGGCTCTCATTATCTGTGAAGTATGTCAGCTCTGCGATCTGGCATGATGAATGTTTAAGCTTTTTCCTTAGGGGATTAAAAGGCTCTTACTCAAATTATAGTTGAGTAAATAAATAAAGCCCGCATGTGCCTTGTGTGTCCTAGCTTGTAACTGCCACGAGAATGGCTCCCTTTCTGGTGTCTGCCATCTGGAAACTGGACTGTGTGACTGCAAGCCTCACGTGACAGGACAGCATTGTGACCAGTGCCTGGTAAGATGCTTACTGGGCATTGCATGCTATTCGATGTCTTGCCGGTGTTTACAATTGACACTTAGCCTGGGTCCTTGGGCACTTGAATTCACATGGGAAGAACTCACCCCTAGACTTGGCCACCATGTGTTGTGCTTTTCCTATCATGAGAACATGCACGCAGCGTGCCTGGGAACAGGCATGTGCTGTGATTCTGTAAAACACCTTGCGTGTGACTTGGAGAACGTTTCATTGTGTGTTTGTGTGTATAGACCACTAACGCCGTGCTTCTTCCTCTTTTGTGACACAGTCTGGCTATTATGGGCTGGACACGGGACTTGGCTGTGTGCCCTGTAACTGCAGTGTGGAGGGATCCATATATGACAACTGCACAGAGGAAGGCCAGTGTCACTGTGTGCCAGGTGTCTCTGGAAAACAGTGCGACAGGTGTTTACACGGCTTCTATGCATTCCAGGATGGCGGCTGCACACGTGAGTGCTGGGGTGCCTTACTTTCCCCGTAAAACCTGCCCTGTCACCTTTCTTGGTGTCAGAATAACTTCTGTGAACTTTACCTTTCTCCTGTCCACGGTGGGGCTGTATACCTGGTTTCTGTTTCTAACCTCTCTTAGGGGGCAAGCAGGCACTTTGGTCCTGGCCCCCATCCTTCTTGTTATATGAACTTAGCTCTAGTTTTTGAGACCTAACTTCAGTCCACACATCCGGAAGCTTTTGTAAGGACTGGGGGGGAGGAGGGGTCAGAGCTAACACAATTGGCAGCTGATAAGAAGGGAGGTGATTGGAGAATGGGTGTAGAGAAGGCTTATGGGACATATGGGGAGGGGGGAACTGGGAAAGGGGAAAACGTTTGGAATGTAAACAAAGAATTTAGAAAATAAAAATAAAATTAAAAAAAAAGAAGTCAATGACCCTAGAGCAACGGTTCCCAACCTTCTTAACACGGTGAGCCTTTAATACAGTGCCTCATGTGGTGGTGACCCCAACCATAAATGTATTTTCCTCGCTATTTTATGACTATAATCTTGCTACTGTTATGAACTGCAATGTAAGAAGTATCTGATATGTGGGATGTGTGTGTCATATGTGACCCCTATGAAAAGGCTGTTCAGCCTCCATCAGGGCTGTGACCCACAGGTTGAGAACTGCTGCCTTCTCTGCTTCTGCCATCTGGTGTCTCTGTCCCACTCTGCTGACCTCTCAGACCCCGGGCAAGTCGGGGTGCACAGCCCCCGCAGGGATAGGTGAAGAGGTCTTGGCAATGGTTGTATCTCTAACAGTGGTTCCGACTGTTGATAACTATTGTGCTATCAAACTGCCCTGCTTGGTCACATCCCCCATCTGAGTCTGTGATACTTCTTTTCTTTCAGCCTGTGACTGTGCTCATACTCAGAACAACTGTGATCCTGACTCTGGAGAGTGTCTCTGTCCCCCTCATACTCAGGGTCTGAAGTGTGAGGAATGTGAAGAGGCATACTGGGGCCGGGACCCGGAGCAGGGGTGCCAGGTGGGTGCTGCCGCTGTGCTGCAATGAACATTCCTTCCCTGCTGCAAACTACCTTCTATCCAGTCCCCGGCCTTAAGCAGTTATATCACTGTGGTTCATATTTAAAATATGTACAACTTGGAGCACTGGACTCTGGCTTCTTAGGGGACTGAGTCAGGGGGATTGTTTGGGTTTGGTCACAGGATAGTCTGGGAGATAGACTATGGAAACCTCACCTTTAAATAAATAAATGTATAAATAATGGACTCCGGAATAATGCGGGAGAGTTAGCATCTTTCAAATTCCTTATTTTGGGTTTTCTTCAAGAATTTAGCTGTGAAATTGATAGGTAGAAATATACATCTATATAACTATATCTGTATATAGTTATATAGTTAGCTATCTATCTGCTGTCTGTCTATCTGCTGTCTATCTATCTATCTATGTATATAGATATATGGATATAGTTATATAGATATTGACCTTTAAATATGCTTTAGTCTAGTCTATATTTTATGTTTTAGTCTAGTATATATGTGTGTGTGTGTGTATGTGTGTGTGTATGTATGTATGTATGTATGTATGTATGTATGTATGTATGTATATGTATTTTCCAGTGGAGTTGTCAATAGTTTCATTAGAGAATTAGGTTGAATCTGAGAGCTTGGTTGTTTTGTAATTAATTAGCTTAGAATTAGGTATAGCTGGGTTTTACAGTAGTGGGGACATTACTTCTCTAAAATAGTTTTGCTGAGCTGATTGCACCATTAGATTGAATTCTAGTTCAGAGTTTTAATGCACCGGGTTGTTATCACTAATGTACACACAGGCCCTGCCATGTGGCCCTTGTCCCATGGTTTCTGGTGGAACAGCTCCACTTAGGGACAGCGCAAGGTCAATTCATCTACATTATTGCTCCACATGGTGTTTTTATCTGAGGACATAAGTTCTGCCCTTATATTAATTTTATTTCTCCCTCTCCCTCCCCCGTCTTGTTTCCCCCTCTCCCTCTCCCTCTCTCCCAGGCTTGCAACTGCAGTGTCGTGGGCTCCACAAGTCCCCAGTGTGATGTTCTCTCTGGGCAGTGCCCCTGCAAAGAAGGGTTTGGTGGGCAGAGCTGCCATCAGTGCACCTTGGGCTACAGAAATTTTCCTGACTGTGTCCCCTGTGGCTGTGACCTGAGGGGGACACTGGCTGACACCTGTGACCTGGGACAGGGTCTCTGCAGCTGTTCAGAGGATGGTGGCACCTGCTCCTGCAAGGTACTGTCCTTCGAGCTCAGTGTCCTCCTCCTGTTCTCCTTCCCCCATGGGAGCTTCTGACTACTCAGCTAGATTCCAGTGATGAGAAGTATGGTTTCAAACCCTTTTTGGACAGTTTCATACTTTGATATCTGATTTTAGAATTCATGTAGAGAGAACCACTTATAAGTATCACCTGTCAATCAAAAAGCTGATGGCCAATGAGTTGAGGTAGAAAATATGAGGTGGGACACTAGCAGGAAGAGAGAGAATTCTGGAAAACAGTCAAAGATAAAAGATGAGACAGGAGAGAGATTCAGGTAGACGGGCCAAGGAGATGCATTTAAACCAGGTAGAGAAACTCGGAGAGATGCTGAGGGAGACACTGAGGAGACAAGAAGGAAGAAGCAGGCCAGGACTGAAGGAGAGGTTAACCAATCAAGTGGTAGACACAGACTAGCTTAAATTGGCTAAGTGAGTGAAGAGCTTATCAGGGAATGAGCCAAAGCTTATGGCCCAGGCTTTTAATAATCAATAGTCTCAGAATTGTCATTCCAAAAGTGGGGTCCAAGAAAGGAAAAACGGATTTAAACTCATTGTAACAATTCACAGCGTTCTCTCCTGAAACGATGGAAGAAGAGTCTTAGAACAGAATTTCACCACTTCCAAGTGTCTGGTCCCTGAAGACAGTGCTCTGTAGCATGCATGCATGGATTGAGTAACCATTCATTCTTGAAGAAACAAAGTAGCTAGCAAGGCTTTGGGGAAGACTTGGGGGTTTTGCAGCTATGCTCTTAGACTGGCGATTGTTAAATGTGCTTGCTAACTAAAGGGAAACGATGTATAATATTCCCCACCCCCACCCCATCCCCCCACTCCCCTCAGGTAAGAGTTTAATGTCACTTTGACTTGCACATGTGTCCCTTGGTTTTCCCAGCATGCTTTGCTGCCATGTCACTGCCGCTTTCTCTAGTTGTCTCTGGGAGGAAGAGGAGGAGGAGGTGGCAGTTTGAATCTGGGGTGTTGGTGTAGGGCTAGAGGTGATAAGGAAGGAAAGATTCATGGAGGCTCATTTTGTAAGTCTTACCATGTTTCCTAGCAACAGTCCTAGCTCCAGTCAGAATGGCAAGAACCTGGCTGGGCCTCGCTAGCCTGGGGTTGTGCCTGGAGGGCCTCAGGATCACCTAGAGACTGTGGAGATTCACATTAGTGGATATGCACTTGCAGTTTCTTCCACCACAGTTTTGACCCTCAGTCATAACTCAGGAGGTCTGGGTATCTGAGAGGCGTGGCACCAGAGGCTGAGTTTAGCAATGCATGTTTTATTATTTTGCCTCTGTGTGTGCATAAAGTCACATCTCTTCCTTTTTAGGCATCCATCTGTTTTATTTTTACCTGTAGGAGAATGTCCTGGGACCCCAGTGCGATAAGTGCCGAGCTGGCACCTTTGCCCTGCACGGGGACAACCCTCAAGGCTGCAGCCCCTGTTTCTGCTTTGGTCTATCTCAGCTCTGCTCGGAGTTGGAGGGCTATGTGAGAGCTCCGGTAAGTCGTATGCATACAGAGAGACGGTTTTAACCCTCTTGGCTTTGGGAGTCAGGTGGGCACTGGGAGAGAACAAAGACATCAGAAAGTCTAGGATAGTGATTTGCTTGCTATATGAGTCAGAGTCCTTGACTGTTTCTACAATCCAGTGATATAAATATCTATGCCCACCTTCAGCTGATGCATCAAAGGCTTTTCTTGGAAAGAAGAAATAACTGTAGCATTTCCAAGTTGTACTTCCTGTCACTGATGCTCCAGGGTAGCAATAGTTTGAACCTAGTCAGTCATAGTGCCTCTGGTCATCCTGATTCAGGCCTGCAACCTAAGGAAGTCTTTCTTCTCTAGCATTAAAATGAAGCTTTTCATCTGGGACTACTGGGGAAATCTGCAGATAAAATCTGGGTTTTGTGTGTGTGTGTGTGTGTGTGTGTGAGTGTGTGTATGTGTGTGTCTGTGGTGTCTGCGAGTGTGTCTGTGTATGTCTGTAAATCTGTGGTGTGTGTGTCTGTGTGTGTGTCTATGGTGTCTGTATGTGTGTCTGTATGTCTTTGTGTGTGTCTGTGTGTCTGTGGTGTCTGTGTGTGTCTGCATGTGTTTCTGTGGAGTCAGTGTGTCTATGTATGTTTCTGTGTATGTCTGTGTGTGTATCTGTGGTATCTGTGTGTGTATGTATGTCTCTGTGTATCTGTGGTGTCTGTGTGTGTATGTGTGTCTCTGTGTGTCTGTGGTGTCTGTGTATATGTCTGTGTCTCTCTGAGCCTGTGGTATCTGTGTCTACCTGTGTGTCTGTGGAGTCTGTATGTCAATGGTGTCTGTGTGTGTATCTGTGGTGTCTGTGTATGTCTGTGTATGTCTGTGTATGTCTGTGTATCTATGGTGTGTGTGTCTGTATGTGTGTCTATGGTGTCTGTGTATGTCTGTGTGTCTGTGGTATCTGTGTATGTATGTGTTTCTGTGGAGTCTATGTGTCTGTATGTGTGTTTGTATGTGTATCTGTGGTGTCTGTGAAGTCTGTGTGTCTGTGTATGTTTCTTGGTGTGTCTATGTGAGTATCTGTGGTATCTCTATGCATATGTGTGTCTCTGTGTCTGTGGTGTCTGTGTATATGTCTGTGTCTCTCTGAGTCTGTGATATCTGTGTCTATCTGTGTGTCTGTAGAGTCTGTGTGTGTCTATGGTGTCTGTGTGTGTGTCAGTGTGTATATGTATATCTGTGGTGTCTGTGTGTGTATATCTGTGTCTCTGTGTGTCTGTGGAGGCTATGTGTGTATGTCTATGGTATTTGTGTGTGTCTGTGTGTGTCTGTGTGTCTGTGGCATCTGTGTGTATATGTGTGTCTCTGTGGAGTCTCTGTATGTGTCTGTGTGTGTATCTGTGGTGTTTGTGGACTCTGTGTGTCTGTGTGTGTCTGTGTGTGTATCTGTGGTGTCTGTGTGTATGTGTATCTGTGTCTGTGTGTATCTGTGGTGTCTGTGTTTGTGTCTCTGTGTCTGTGGAGTGTGTGTGTGTCTTTGCATGTATCTGTGTGTGGAGTCTGTGTGTGGAGTCTGTGTGTGTGTGTGTGTGTGTGTGTGTGTTGGGGTGCACATGAGCAGAAGCCAGAGGAAGATACTGAGTATTCCTACTCTGTTACTCTCCACTATATCATATAGACCCTGGGTCTTTTCTTAAACTTGGAGTTGATTAGGAGCCCTTAAACCCAGCTATCTCTCTGTCTCTGCAACCCCATAGCACTGGGGTTACAGATCAGCATGCAGCCACACTGGTGATCTTACAAGGGTGTTGGCGATTACATCACAGGATCACTGGTCTTCATGCTTACACAGCAAGTGCTGTTACCCACTGAGTTGCGGGTACTTAGCTCCTAATGTGAAGCACATCTTTCTCCTTTCTATCCCTAGATAACTCTAGCCTCCGATCAGCCCCTCCTGCATGTGGTCTCACAGAGCAACCTCAAGGGCACAATTGAAGGCGTGCATTTCCAGCCTCCAGACACCTTGCTGGATGCAGAGGCTGTCCGCCAGCACATCTATGCAGAACCATTTTACTGGCGGCTACCAAAGCAGTTCCAGGGAGATCAGGTGAGCACACACCAGCCTAACCCCCTCCCCTCCCCAGAGAGAAAATTGGAGTCCTTCTTCTGCCCATCACTAAAGGACTTGGATATCCAGGTGCTCTTCTGAGTGAAGGTGGAGACGTTCCATGGTTATGAAAATCCCCACAAAGCCTTGGATTTTCAAATGTTTTAATTTTTAAAGCTTTTATGATTTCATTAATTTGCATTTTTCTCTTTTCTAAAGCAATAATTCAAGAAGTCTATAGTGTAGGTCCCAGTAGTTGTGCTAGATCTGACTTGGGAGCCGTTGTATAGAAAGTGATGGACAGTTGGCGAGCTGCCTCTTATGAACATGAGAGAAGGCTTTCAGGGCCGTGCCTTGTTTATGAGAACATGAATTCACTCTGGTCTTTATGTTATTCTGTTTTGTTTTGTTTGTTTGTTTTTGAGATAAGGTTTAGTATGTTAGTCCAGGCTAGCTGCAAATTTCCAATCCTCAGCCTCAGTGTCCTGAGCGCTAGGATAACTGATCTACACCACCGTGTGGGCTCACTTTGGTCTCTAAATTTTAAAAACCTACCGCTGTGGTCCTGTGGATCTACATGACTTTAAATCAAAGAGCCTGAAATTAGAATCTTTGCCTCACCAGTTTCTTCTCAGACTGCATTTGGTGGAATCACCAGACTAGCTTCTGTCTTCAGTCTAGTTCACAGGTCATTAATAAGCAGCATTAGGTGGAGGCGACTGGATACATTGTAATGCATAATACATTGTAACGACAAGCTTTCCATAAAATCCTTAAACTAAGGCTGCCCCAAAGGGATAACACAAGTTTGCTGTTTGTTAGCTCTTGGCCTATGGCGGGAAACTACAGTACAGTGTGGCTTTCTACTCTACCATTGGCACTGGAACGTCCAATTACGAGCCTCAAGTCCTCATCAAAGGCGGTCGGGCCAGGAAGCATGTCATTTATATGGACGCCCCAGCGCCAGAGAATGGAGTGAGACAGGATTACGCAGTGGGGATGAAAGAGGTGATGTATGGTTGTCCCACAAACGTTCCTTGAGAGCAATTCATATTTCATGGCTTCGAGAAAGCCAAACTTCAGTGGTTGCTTCTCATCTACTGCACATCTATGCAGAACTATTCCACAATGTTGAATGTTCAAGTTGACTGAAGCCCAGACATATCAAATGGAAAATTCCAGAAACAACTCTCAGGCTTTAACATTGTATATTATCTCATGTATACAATTAACATTGTATCTAGTCTCATGATGACGCCTACATCTTTCTGCCCTGCCCTGCCCTGGCCTGCCCTGCCCCGCCCAGGATGTGGCTTCCCCCTTGTGTGTACCACCTGCCTGTTAGGTTACAGCCGATCTTTGTCAGTTCCTTGACCTACCCAGAGCAGGACTGATGTCTGAAGCTGTCTGTGAAAGAGCTGTCTTCTCCTTTTAAGGTTGTGTATCTGTGAAGGTGTGAATTCTGAATTTAATTGGTCACATTTCCCATCCACAGGAGTTTTGGAAATATTTTAACTCTGTGTCTGAAAAACACGTCACACACTCCGATTTTATGTCTGTTCTCAGCAATATTGAGTACATCCTCATCAAAGCATCATATGGCCAAGGACTACAGCAGAGCAGGTACTTGGAATCTTCTAGAACATTGCCTGTTTTCATTATTTGATGCAGAAGTGGAAGAACATATGTCCCCTCACTCCAGTGACAAACATCTTTATTAATAGATATATCTCTGACCCTTATCTAAACTGTGTTCAATATTGATGGCTTGTGAGTCAGTGTTTTGTTGCTAGGATAAAGTGCCTGAGAGGAAACATATTAAGAGGAGAAAAGGTTCATTTTGGTTCTATAGTAGATGCTCTTCTGTTGCTGTGATAAACACTCTGACCCAATGTACATTTTAGAAGAAAAGGTTTATTTTGGCTTACAGCTCCATGGGGCTAGATAAGGGCAGGGAGGCACAAATGCGGGTGCTTGGAGCAGAAAGCTTAACCCCAGAGAAAATGCTACATGAACTAGAAGTGGCATGAGGCTGTCACCTCTCAAAGTCCGCCCCCAGTGATGTGTTTCCTCTAGAAAGGCTGTACTCATACTTCTTGAGGCTCCATGCGCTCCCCAACAGTGCCACCCTCAGGGGATGCACGAGCCTGCGTGGGGATAGCTCTCATGCAAACCTTAAGAGGGTCATAGTTGAGGATGTTTGCTTCTGTGCTCGGCTGACTCCATTACATACTAGCTGCTCAAGTCATAGCAGACAAGTGAGCCTGGACGGGGAGTAAAATAAATGTCCCCTCAAGAGCACGCCCTCAGGGGACCATGCTATAACACAGCAGCTTTGTGGGGTATTTCACCAGGACTCTCACACTATAATTATGTAATTGAGTGTGTTAACTATGACTATCTATCCCATAGTCCAACGTGGTGGAATCTTAGATGAAGTAGAACATGTTTTTATAAAGACTACTTAGACCTCTGGAAACTAAGCCGTCGTGTTTTGTTTATTTTTAACCATGTCTAAGGACAGTGCTACTTCCTATGATACCTATGGGCTATACCTATACCTAAGGAAATATATTCAGTGCTGGACAGAGCAGTCCTGGCAGGCCTTGAAAGTGTTCAGACTTGGACCTATTTCTGTAGCCACACTCTCGTGCATGTTGAAATGCTTTGCAGTTGTAAACAGATCTACTTCGCAGACATGGGTCTGGGGCTCAGGACAGATGTAAATGCTAAACCTTGCACAATGTTTCCAGAAGTTTGTCACATTGCTAATGGTTCTTCTCTGGCCTCTCTTCACAATGGTGCCTCAGAATTGCCAACATCTCCTTGGAGGTTGGCAGGAAGGCTGTGGAGCTGCCCCCTAAGGGCGAGGCAGCGTCTCTGTTGGAGCTCTGTGTCTGTCCACCTGGCACCACCGGACACTCCTGTCAGGTAGGGAGCCTTCAGTTCTCGTCTGTGTCATGACTTCAAGCTGGGCTTGCTCATCTGCAGCAATCCTGAGTGGGGGGAGAGCAGAACACGAGAGCGTCTACAATGTGGCTTCTGAATTTAAAGTTGTTATTTTGTTTAAATTCAGGTTCATTGATGTTGCAACTTTTGAGTATAGGATCTGGCAGCATGAAGTGTGCTCACAGTTTGGGGATACAATACTCCTTTTACTTATCCAACTGAACCAGCAACCCCTCACTCCAGCCCTCCACCTGCTTTCTGCTCCTTGGGACTCCCCCTCCTCCTCCTTCCCTGAGTGGCATCCTGCAGTATTTGGCTTTTGTGGCCGCCCTCTACTTAGTACAATGCCTTCAGGCTTCCTCCATGTTTAACAAATGCTAGGCTTTCTTTTTGAGGCTGAATGCTATCCCATCATTTGGACACATTTATTATTTTTCTGTGGGGCCTTGGGTTGTTTCTGTGGATGCAGCTATGAGGAAGGGAACGTGAATGTCTCTTCCAGTTCCTTCGTGCTCACCAGAAGTACCTTGGCTAATGGTGCTTTTAATTTTAGAGAACTCTGCACACTCTTTCCTCTGTACCAGCTGCACACACACATACACACACACACACACACACTCACACACACACATGCACGCACGCCACTTCCTGTACAGGCCCAACACACATTCTGCTTTGTTACTTTGACTGGTTTTTGTGCAGAGTTGGGACTTTTGCTTTTGCGGGTGGTAGTGTTTTGAGATATTTTTTTGTTTTCACTCCACAGCCTTGGCTAGCTTGAAATCCACTCTGTAGCCTAAGCTAGACTGAAGCTCACAGGAGTCCGTCTGCCTCAGTTTCCCTATAGGTGTGATTATGGGTACAAGGCAGCATGCTCAGTTCTTAGCGTGGATGTGGTTTGCGTTTCTTGCCCGTAGTGGTGTGGCACTTGTCATGTGCTGCTGTCTTCTCTGGAGAAGAATTTTCACCCTGTGCCAAGATTTTAGCCAAGATTTTTACTTTCTTATTCCTTTTGCATCCCTTTAGGATTGCGCTTCTGGGTACCACAGAGGAAAGCTCCCAGAAAGTGGTGGCAGGGGACCCCGCCCTCTGCTGGCTCCTTGTGTGCCCTGCAATTGCCACAACCACAGCGATGTCTGTGATCCTGAAACTGGAAAGTGTCTGGTATGTTTGCTTGGGTGGGAGCTGACCTTAATTTACACCTTATCAGTGTGACATAAAAGGAGAAGGCTAGGGACCAGGCAGGCCCTCCGGGGACCTCCAGGACCTCCTTGCTGCCATCTCTACCTAGAAGGCATGGGCACCTGCTCACATCACTGGGCACCTGCTCACATCACTGGGCACCTGCTCACATCATCGCTGGGCACCTGTTCACATCATCGCTGGGCACCTGCTCACATCATCGCTGGGCACCTGCTCACATCGCTGGGCACCTGCTCACATCACTGGGCACCTGCTCACATCACTGGGCACCTGTTCCCGAGTCTCCCTCAACAGCTGATGCCTCCCTACTCAAGTCTAGTCCTCACTGGCAGGCCCTGGTGGCTCTGCCACTCTCCAGAGTGGCTCATTCTCTAGAATGACGGCCACCAAGAGGCCAGAATCCATTCTGTCAGGGAGTTGCTTTGTGATGACTTGACATTCCCTGGAGAGCACCTAGAGCTGTTTCCGTCCTGTCTCGTCTTCTAGTACTTGGTCTTAGTACTTGGCCTTCGACATGCTGTGTTGATGAAACAAGTATTTGTTGCAGTTTGTTTTTGAAGAGATCGTGAATACCCCCTCTGAAGGGAAACCCATTTAAGAGGCCAAGTAGATCCTAACAAAACTTATCCTCATCAGTTGAAGCAGGAATACAATTTTAAAACAAAAACATTCAACCATTTTCTAGTTGAAGAGTCTACAAACTTAGTTTTAAAATATTTCTCGCTCTGTCATTCCTTGCTGTCGAGGGGGAAAGGCAGAGCAAGGGTGACTGCCTGCTCGGGGACTCTGGCTTTGCTGCCAATCCTCTTCAGCCGCGTCATACAAGGCTCTGTGTGCACCGGGGCAGAGTGGATACGGAGGGATGCAAGAGTGCAGATTTTTAAATAGAATTGGTGATGAAAATTGCTTATACTTTAAGCTTAAACATACATCTATATACGATTTGCTTTATCATTCATTTTATTCATTTACATTTCAAATGATATTCCCTTTCCCAGTTACCCCTCCGCAAGTCCTCCACCCCATTCCTCCTCCCCCTTTGCCTCTATGAAGATGCTCCTCCACCCACCTACCCACGTCTGCCTTATCCGTCTAGCATCCCTCTCTCCTGGGGCATGGAACGGCCCTGCCCTCTCACTGATGTCAGATAAGGCCATCCTCTGCTACATATATATCTGGAGTCCTGGTCCCCTCCATGTATTGGCTGGTGGTTTAGTCCCTGGGAGCTCGGGGTGGTCCAGTTAGTGGTTTTGGGGTTTTTGCTTTGTTTTTTTGTTGTTGTTGTTTTGTTTTGTTTTGTTTTTTGTTTTTTTTTTTGTTTTTGTTTTTTTGTTTTTTTTTTTGGTAGTAAGGTCTCTGGCTCAACTAATAACATCATATTTTAACTGATGTTAACTGATGTTTATTTGGTTGTTAAAAGAATTTGCCACAAGTGTCCTACCTCCATGGGTTGCCTCCCAAGTCACCTGTTCCTTCTCTTCAGCCACCGCAGCTCCTGAGTGTGACCCATGAATTAGTTAAGTTTCTGTTACTGTGAGGTAACAAATGGGAGAGTTTATTTGAGCTTTGGTTCCAGAGTGGAGAGGCCTTATGGCAACAGGCAGCCAGAGCAGGAAGCTCAAGGGTCACATGTCACCCGCACACAGGACGCAGAGGGTGAACTGGAATTGGGGCGAGGCCATAAACTCTCAAAGGCCAGCCCCATCGCTTCCTCCTGCACGGCTCCATGTCCTCTAAGTTCTCTTACAGCAGGTACCAACTGGAGACCTAACACATGAACACACAAGCCCTAACTTGCAAGTGAACACACTGTTGAGTCTCTATCTACTTTAGATCTGTATTTTGAGGACCTGAGTCCTGACTGTTTTGGGGGTGCTGGGTCTGTTTTCCATCTGTAGAACATATTAGCAGTTTCTGGGCTGTATGACTCGATATGGTCTTATGGTGAATAAAGGCCACAGATATGGAAAGGCCTTCAGAGTCCTAGGAAATAGGAAGAAAAATGCCCTGTCTTCCTTCCCTATGAATTAAAGAGCATCTTCCTGGCAGAAAGCACGGTTGGTTATAGAACCATCACCCGGTGGCGTTCATGTCTAACTGTTTCTGTTGTTCCTCCTTTGAAATGTGGAACTTCAGCGCTGCAGGGACCACACAGCCGGGGACCACTGTGAGCTGTGCGCTCCTGGCTACTACGGGAAGGTGATTGGTCTGGCTGGAGACTGTACCCCGTGCACCTGCCCCCATCAACCTCCTTCCAGGTAAGCCTGTGCTGGGCAGCAGGACACAGCAGCTCCGGTCACGCACGGGGGCTGCGTCCATTCCTGGCCTCCCTTTCCAGGGGGGCTCTGAGTGTTCTCTGTCCATGCCGTCCCTGTGGGGAGATATAGCACAAGTTAAGAGGAAGCGTGTATTCTTGGGGTCATTTGAATCGGATCTCTGTGAAAGAAAAGCACCGTGTTGGTGTGGAGTTATTAGGATGGAACCAAGTTTAAAAAAATAGGACTTTGGGATTTTTTGTTTTTGAGGCCAGTTTTATCTCTCAGCTATGCATTCTGCCGTGTGATGCAGTTTCCTTTCGATGTAAGAGAATAGGGTTGTGTTTGCCTATGCCTAGGATGAAACGTGAAATGTGATGTGTATCTGTCAGTCAATAACTTATTTGGGGGGGGCGTGGCACTGCCTATGCTATTGACTAGGCAATGTGGTACCATCCTGAAAAATGTCTGTACGTGTATTTCACATCCATGGACAGTGGCTGTGTGCACCCAGAGACGTGCACACCTGCCTGTTTCCCTGTTTGCTTTACATATTTCCACACTGCTTAGATAATGACTCTGTTTCTTCCATCAAGAAAGGTTAATCATTCTTTCCCCCCACCCCCCACCCCCACCCAGCACCTTAGTGGTTACCCAGGAGGCACGAGAATGAACAACTCTGAGAGGACCCAGATGCCTTGGTTTCTTTCTTATGTATTTGCATTTCCTCGGGGCCTTATGATTTAAGGAGAGAGATGTTGGAGGAAGTGCAGGGCTGGTAACTCTTGCTGTGGATACCCAGCATACTTCCCTGCAAGGAACCAGACCAGATTTCCTGCTAGGTTTGGGTGAGGTTTCAGTAGTTTGCAGTTACCCACACTCACCTCCAGGTGGCGCAGGGTAGTTTATCCTGTGGAGGCAGAGGAAAGCGGCCAAGTAGCTGTATCAGGTTACTTCTGCTGGTTGGTGAATGACTGCTGTCAGCCATTCATTCCGAGTTCCACCAGAACTCAGCTTCTCTCTGGGCTGGTCCTCTCTGCTCATCTCCACAGCCTCTGGAACTGTAATGACCAGCAACATCCGGTCTTCCCTTTTTCCATGCTTTGTCTGCTGTTAGCTAATAAATATGGCAACTCCTCCTCTCAGGGTAAGACCCCTTTTGATGAGGAAAGCTTTTTGGGTAGCTAGCTATAATCCAGGAGACTGGTCTACACAGCGCTCACCTGATGCCCCTTGCAGCAAGCTCCTCTTCCAACACTGGAGAAGAGATTTGTGTCCATAATCTTGCCTGCGTGTTCCTCTTGTTCTATAGATTTAAGCTCTAACCCATCTAACCATGAAGTATAGTCACTTAACGTTTTGAACAGCGAGGATGAATAAATATTTAAGAAAGATTTGAAGCCAGTATCTGAAACTTACTGAAAAAAATAATTTCTTTCAGTTTCAGCCCCACTTGTGTCTTGGAAGGTGACAGTGATTTCCGGTGCAATGCCTGCCTCCCTGGCTACGAGGGACAGTACTGTGAAAGGTATGGCACTGGCCCGTGGGGACGCCAGCCAGTGGGGATGCCCACTCCTTTTATAGCATATGACGCATGCTTATGATAGCAATCTGGGAGTCACTACACATTGATGTGCTTGTACAGATGGGCCTTATGATTTAAGGATGTTCCTATCCTGTAGCAAGGTTTCCTCAAGTGAGTGTGTGCTCTGCAGTCCTTTGGCAAGGAAAGATGATTTCCCCTGGGCAGAGCTGATGCATGAGCCTGGTTGGGGGAGACAGCTCTGTCCTGTGCCTCTTGTTCTGTAGGTGCTCTGCGGGCTATCACGGCAACCCTCGAGCGGCAGGTGGCAGCTGCCGGAAGTGTGATTGCAACCCCCAAGGCTCTGTCCACAGTGACTGTGACCGTGCATCCGGGCAGTGCATCTGCAAGCCAGGAGCTACGGGGCTCCACTGTGAGGAATGCCTGCCGAGACACGTCCTGATGGAGAGCAACTGTGTCTGTAGGTGATTCTCCTGTGTGTGTGCCTCAAGCTGGGTTTTCCTCGCTGACAGGGACCTGGCTATGGCGCCCACAGGGTCAGTGGGATACCATGCATCTCACTATACTTTGTGTTTTGTTACATTTCCTGAACGCATGCTGCTGTTAAAACTACTGAATTGAACCTTTAGTTGTATCAGCCAAGACACCTTTGACTGTGGTAGGCTCTTGGGATATAGCCCAGGCTGGCTTTGAACATCACAGTTCTGCCTCAGTTTCCCAAGTACTGACTGCGAATACAGGCATATGTATTGAACCCAACAAATCTTGACTGCATCATTTAGCAGTGTTAATAGTTCCTTTATGGAAACCGAGGACCAGTCAGCCTGGAAGAGAGAATATCCTGCGGGGTTGTCATTTTTATTGCCCAAGTTTCAGGACCCTTTAGTTGTCTCCAGTTCTGATGGCTGTCTCTGTCAAGTGTAAGACCTGGTCCCCCCGGGAAGTCTTAGTGGGCCATCCCCTGATACACACTGGAAAAGGTTTTCACTTTTGTTTCTGTGTTTGTGATAAGTAAATTCCCCCCATTCTGTTGCCAGTCCACAGGGCCCTGAGTGTGTGTTCTTCCTACAGTACCACACTTGTGTAGGTCGGGGATCACAGCTTTGTCTTCTCCCTGTGTTCTCTTCAAGCTTGTGATGATGAGTGTGTGGGTACTCTGCTGAACGACCTGGATTCTGTTGGTGACACCATTCTGTCTCTGAACCTCACGGGCGTTTCCCTTGCTCCGTATGGAATCCTGGAAAATCTGGAGAATACAACTAAATATTTCCAGGTTGGTGCTAGCGATATAGAGATGGTAGAGAGGAACATTTGTCATTGAGGGAGGAGTGGGGGACCATTTGTCTCCCCAAACTTTCAGTCCCCCAGGTGGCCAGTGACAGTGACCTCATCCCACACTTATGGGGGATTTCTGGGATCTCTGCTGGAGTTGCTTCACAGAAAACTCCTTGGGTTTTCTGCCCACGGATTTTGTGCCACCTTCTGGGATTAGTGTTGCTTCATGCCAAAGATGAGCCATTTTGTTACATCTTGTTAATTTTAATTAGAGTTCTTGGACACAGAAAGTAGTCTTCCTCCTTGGCCAACTATTAAAGTCTCGGAGGGACAATCCTTGGTTTGTTTTATCAAGAGATCTGGTCAAAAAAGCAAGGAAAGTTAAGAAATTGACTTAGAGGCAGCACCCTCCTCTGGAATGCTAATTCTAATTGGGAACATATTGCTAAATTCTATTTATCACTTCCACACTGTAACTTAAAATAATCTACTCCCTGTGCCATGCAGGGATGGTCATTACTAAGTGCTAGTTTATAGATAGAAGCTTTCCCCTTAGTGTGTGCTCACTTACACACACTCACACACTCACACATTCACACACACATTTACCCGGGCACTCACACACTCACATGCACATATGCATTCAGACACACATTCACACACTCACATACATACACGTACACCCACACATGTACACTCACATGAACTCACACACTCACATACTCGAATACACACTCACACACTTGAATACACACTCACATGAACTCCCACGTACACTCACTCAGACACTCACACACACATTCACACACACACACACACTCACACCCTTGTATACACTCACATACATACTCACACATGCACATTTATACTCACATGAACTCACACACACTCATACAGGTACTCACACACTCACATGTGCACACATGAACTCACACACTCATATACTTACACATACTTGTACATGCTTCCACATATTTGCACACACTCACACACAACACTTATGCTCACACTCACAGATTCACACTCACACAGCTCCTTCACCAACGAGGAGCTGATGAGCTCAAGGAAATATTTTGATATTACTTTGTATTACATCGCCAAATGTGCTTTTGAAAGATGGGGATTCTATGTTTATTTAGAAACTTCTACAAAAGGCAGGAAGGAAGAGATATTTCAGTTCCTAGTCCAATGCGGGCCTGTGGAGCAGGCTCATGTACCTGTGGAAGAAGCCTGGCCTTGGTCCGGTCTGGCAGCTGGAAGCTCTGTGAAGTCTGTTCATTGCTCCAACACAGTGGGTTTTGATAAGAAGAGACAGCCCATAGGCAAATTGTTGGAACTGGAAAATATCATCCTAAGTGAGATAACCCAGTCACAAAAGAATACACATGGAATGTAGTCACTGATAAGTGGATATTAGCCCAGAAGCTCTGAATACCCAAGACACAATTCACATATCAAGTCATTCCCAGGAAGGAGGAAGGAGAGGGCCCTGGTCCTGGAAAGGCTTGATCCAGCATTGTAGGGGATTACTAAGACAGAGAAGTGGGAGGGGGCTGATTGGAGAATCGGAGGAGCGAAGAGGGCTTATGGGACTTATAGGGAGGGGGGACCTGGGAAAGGGAAAATCATTTGGAATGTAAACAAAGAATATAGAAAAGAAAAAAGGAAAATAAAAGTATGGGGAGAGAAAAGAGAAAAGTAAAGAGAGAAAGAAGAGATAGAGGAGCGAGAGCTGGCCATGACCACATGGAAAGAGGGAGAAGAATGGGGAGAGAGGGGGGTGGGGGGTCAAGAGACAAGGAAGACAGCATGGGCAAGAGAAAGGGGCAAGAGAGCTAGGAAGGGCCAAGAGGTTATAGTGGTCCAGGCTACCTGGCTGTTACCAGGTAACTGTGGGGTGGGACAAACCTGGCTGTAGCCAGGTGACTGTGGGGCTGGAGTCCAGCCAGAACACTAGGAGCTTGGGGTGTGGCCCTACATGGCTGATGGCCACAGGGTTATGTCCAACAGTCTGACCATCATATATCCAATCATCAAGTGGTGTGCTCTGCTATTTAGGGAACAGGGTATAACTGTGTTTTGAATTTATCAGGTGACTCAATAGTTGATTCAGATTTAACTAAGCAGACTTGACTGGTTTGCTCTAATGCAATCTACACATCATCCCCTTCACAATGTTTTGAGTTCGTACCCAACACTCTCTGGAGGGTAGGAGTGTGAACCAAATTGTTTCTGATTTTTACCAAGAGAGTGAATTTGGGCAGCGTACCTACACCCTTCCTAAATAGTAGAGCAACTGCTCTACAGCATTGTGAAAGGGTTAAGTAGTCAAACAGGTAAAGAGGCTAGAATGTTGGGATGGATTAAACACTTAGTTATAAACCATTGTAAAGGCCTCTGCTTGTTGGATACATTTTAATTTGAGCCTAGTAACCACTCCTTTATACTTTAATGATTATAATTAATATTTTATAACTTTGATAGTTAAATAAAGGTGTATTTGGTCTACAAAATGCCACCTGTCTCAGATTTTGCTTTAGAGACCAGAGTTTGAATTTATGTCCATGTCGGAGCCGCACAGAAGGCAGCGGTTTCTGTAACTAAAGGCTGATGGGGACTGAACATGCGCCCTTTTAAATAACTGTTAAAAGCAATTAGGATGTCTTTCTGTGTACCAAAAATCAATTGGCCCACGAATCTCTGAAGAATGGAACACTTTAAATGTGATACATTAAGTAGTGTAGTTGCCTTAAACAATACAATGTCCATCTTTTTTGTTTTTCCTAGAGGTATTTATTAAAGGAAAATGCTAAAAAGATTCGAGCAGAAATCCAGCTTGAAGGAATCACAGAGCAAACAGAAAATCTACAAAAGGAGGTACGTTCTCTATGAAAAGATCCAGCTCCCGACAGCCTACCAGCACAGCCCTGGGAGCTGCTGGGTCCCACCTGGCAGGTTCTAGAGTTTCTGGTTAGCTGTACACCAGATAAAGATGCCTATCATCAGACACTTCTAACCCCATGAGCTCTCCTGCTGCGGTGGGAAAAGGCTCCTGATTGGTCACTGTTGCCATGGGTGCTGTACTGGCTGGTTTTGTGTCGACTTGAAACAGGCTGGAGTTATGACAGAGAAAGGAGCTTCAGTTGAGGAAGTGCTTCCATGAGATCTAGCTCTAAGGCATTTTCTCAATTAGTGATCAAGAGGGGAGGGCCCATTGTGGGTGGTGCCATCTCTGGTCTGGTGCTCTTGGGTTCTGTAAGAAAGCAAGCTGAGCAAGCCAGGGGAAGCAAGCCAGTAAGTAACATCCCTCCATGGCCTCTGCATCAGCTCCTGCTTCCTGACCTGCTTGAGTTCCAGTCTTGACTTCCTTTGGTGATAAATAGCAATGTGGAAGTGTAAGTTGAATAAACCCTTTCCTCCCCAACTTGCTTCTTGGTCATGATGCAGGAATAGAAACCCTTACTAAGACAGGTGCTGAGGAAGAGCAGGGTCATCTTAGCTGCTTGCCTACGTGATCCTTAAGATAACTGAGCTATCTTCCTTTTCCTAAGTCAATTCTGTCATGGGGTTCGTGAGAACCCCGGGCCCTTCCATCGCTGGATACTAGCCTACTTCATTCGACTTCCCAGGCAAAGCAGGCAGTGCATTCTCTTAAGGAGTCATTTGCCTTGTTATTCAACAAGATGTGACTGTCTACAATTGCATGATAATGTGAATAGAGGGCTTTCATGTATAGCAGGGGTTTGAAATATGTAGGTCATGACCTGTTTTAGAGGTCAAACAACCTTTTCCCAGGTGTCGCCTAAGACCATCAGAAAACAGATATTTACATTGCAGTTTGTAGCATCAGCAAGATTATAGTTATAAAGTAGCAGCAAATGTAAGTTTATGATGGGGGGTGTCACCCCAACGTGAAAAAATGTATCTTAAAGGGTTGCAGCATGAGAAAGGTTGAGAACCACTGCAGTGCAAACGTAGGAAACATCTTGCTCTGTCAGTCATATATATTGTTTACAAAAATAAACCATCTTTTCTCATGTGTCTAAAGTGATTTCAATACACAGCTAGTCAAATTTGAGCCCAGAAATATCAGCCTTGGTTTTCGAGAGCATACATTTTTTAGGTCTGTATATGTTTTGTTGCTTAAAAGAGGCAACGGCTAGAGTTCAGAAACACGAGCGATGCTCAGCTAACTCACCCAAGTCCTTACTATCTGCTCAGCTCACCAGAGTGTTGAGAAGCCATCAGCAAGTGAACACAGCAATGGAAAGAACTTCCAATCGGAGTCAAGCCCTGACTACGTTCATCGAGCAACTGCATGAAGACATCAAAGGTAGTGTGTGCAGACCCTCCACTGGGGACTTGTGCTTACAGACAGTAAGAGTCATGATCACCATGTGGCATGCGTGAACAGTGTGGGGCTGGGCTTCCTAGGGCTCAGGGACTGTAATATCCCATAGCACAGGCATCAGGAAGTGTCCAGGTCACAGGCTTTCACAGTGTTGTCTGTTTTATACTCTGTATTACACCTGACTCTTGGATCCCCATCTCTGACCCGTCTACACCAAAGTTGAAATGCTATGTCCATGCCTACTTACCCACAAGAAAGCTGACAGGATTGGGGCTCCTGTTTGGGGCCAACCACCCTTTCAGAGTACTTCTGCCACACCATAGTTGTGTCTCTTATGCCATTCACCACGGGTTGTCAGTTTCTTGACTACTAGAAAATACGGATGTGCTATCCTTTCAGAGCTATGATGCAAGGCTTACAAGGTGTAGAACGCAGTGCCAACAAGATTCATGGGGAATGAATAGGAGAAGGATCAGAGCACAAATCGCTCAGCTTTCTACCGGGGATATTGCTGCAAAGTCAGTGTCTGCCCAGGCCCAGATCAATGTGGTAGAGAGCACAGAGCAAGCCCTCACGGGTTTGTGGCTGTAGAGGAACACTAGCATTAAATATCCAGGAATCCCCAGTCCCAGGGTTGGCTTGTTAGGAGATATGAGAGAGCACTTGTGTGCACAGGGTGCTTAGAGGTCCAACCCAACCTAGATGTTCAGAGCTGTTCTCACCATAGAACACCCTACACCCTTCCATTCACTACTGCCTACCCAGAAGAGATTCACTCAGTGATGAATCTTCTCCACAGAAATCACGGAAAAGGTGGCAACGTTGAATCAGACTACCGGTGAAGATTTCCAGCCACCTGTTTCTGCTCTTCAGAGCATGCACCAGAATATTTCGTCACTGCTGGGACTTATAAAGACAAGGAATTTCACAGTGATGCAGCAGAATGCCAACCTTGAACTCAAGTAAGTTCTGAGCGTTGCTCGGACGCCATCAGTGAGACCCAGCGCCTGGATGCCGGGGACGGGGAATGGTGGGGAAAGTGATGCCTGAGAATTAATATCCCCAGAGAGGAGAGAGGCTGGTGGCCGGGAAAGGCAGAGAAGGGCACCTGCCCCTCCAAATATAGGAAACGAGAAAGTGAAATCAGTACACTCCATCTCTGGTCCTGTGCAATGGGTGCATTCTTGTGACTCTAGAGTAATTTTTCCTACCACCCATTCAAGAGCCTGGTAAACTGTTGCTGTTGTTGTAGTCTGTCAAGAAGAGGACAAAGTAGGATAGCAGTCCATAAGATCCAGGACAGACAGACAGACACTGTCAGAGTCACTGAACTCGGTCATACCAGCCCTCATGAAGCCTCACGTGTGACCCAGGAGAACTGTTGCACATGGATTCGGGAAGTTTGTCACTTCCTTCCTGGACCTTCCCTAGTTTTTTCTTACGGTTATTAGCTGCCATCGTCTTTCTGTCAGGCAGTTCCAGGATTGTTTGAATCTCTTACCCAAGACTCTGTAAAGCTCCGCTCTTCCTGGTAACATTTGAAGTGTTTGTAAATCTTGTTCCTGTGAACAATCATGTGATCAATGTCTCAGGCAGGCTGTTTGATTTTTCCATATTGCTATGCATTTTAATATTAAATATTTATAGTGCAAGTTCTCCTCCTCTTTGGACTATCCCTCTTCCGCTTCCTACCATTCCCTCCTTCCCCTCCCTCCCCTCCTCCTGTTACCTCTCCCCCTCCCTCTTTCTCTCTTCCTCTCCTCCCCCTCCTTCTCAGCATCTTTCTTTCCTCTCTTTTCTTCTACTTTGAGACAGGGTCTCACTCCGTATCACTACTGGCCTAAAACTTAAAATTGCTCTGCCTCATCCTCCTGAAAGGTGGGATTACAGTCTGTGCTCCTCTTTTCTGTATTTCGGGGTTGTTATCTTACCAGAGTAGATGGTAGGAGCTGGATCACTCAAGTTGAATCATCCACACTTTGGGGTTGCCTAAGGCGCGTTTTCAGATTTCAGTCCCACGAGCATGTTACTATAAAGCACTGCAGGCTTTCCTGGCAGCACGCACTTCAGGGTCACATCCCCTTTGTCCTTGAACACATTCTTTTGACCCGTGGCTTTAAATAACTACAACTTTAAAAGGAAAGGTGTATGGTTAGATAGGATTTGGAACAAGGTCTCCTGGTCTAGTTACTTGGTTCAGTGAGCATGGGGAGGCCCTGGGAAAACTAACCGGGGTGCTACAAAGTATCAAGAAGCTAGAGAGGGTAACAAGGACTCAGAATGCCCATCTGTGCAGTGAGGACGCTGGCTTTGCGGCTTCCCCACATAGGACAGAATTCCTGCCTATGAAGGAGCTTGTTAAGATGCAGATTCCCAGGCTGGCAGTCCTGGGGATTCAGTCATCCTGCAGGACACCCCCTTTCTCATAGCTCCCCCCAACGGCCAGTTCCTTTGTTCACTCAAAGGAAGGACTGAGACCCGGGTGCAAACATGGTGCTGGGAACTGGTGGCACCCCAAGAAAGAGTAGAGTCTTTGTGCCCACCAGAACTTCCAGACCACCTAGGAAAAGTTTGTTTTTGAGTAGACATTTGATGTAAGGCATGGAATGTAGAGCCACTCCTTCCGCCTGACCTGTCCCCTAACCACCCTGCTAACTGGGTCCTCTGGGACCTGTGGCTCTCTTTCTGTTTGGAATAAAGCTGCAAGTCACAATCTATATTTCTTCCTTCTATCTATAAGTGAAGCTATGATGAAAGGGACTGCTATTTTAAATGATGGGGGGAGTTCAAAGTGTATTTTCTAGCCACTATTTTCTAGTTTCCATAGATAATCTCTCTCCTAATGACATGTATTATTTTGGGATTAGTTATCATCATATTACCAATTATAATGATTGTAAAATTCATGGTTGGTGCCTGAGCCTGGGTAAACAGTTTTGTCACATATACCTGTCATTATCAGGCTATGTCAGACCACTGTCACCTTCAGGGGCTCACTGCAACTCCCAGGCCCCAACATGTAATTGAATCTATGGCCAAGATTCTTTAAGGATGTGCAGTCAAATGGAAACGAGATGGGAGGAGTCAGTGAGGTTGTGTGGGAAGGATTGCATGGGAGTTTTACCCCTTAGCAGTGTTTCCCCAGCAGGGAACATGCAGTGCCGGTGATAAATCTGCCCTGGGAAGCCATTAGAAATTCAGCACCTGAGGCTTTACTGGGAGCTGGCCATCCATAGTGCTCCTCTGAATGCCAAACTCCCAGCAGGAAAACCGGTGCTTGTCCTAAATCACCAGGCCTGCACAGTGGAGACACCCACTGTCTTAATCAGTTGGAGGAGTGTGGTGATGCTTGCAACCTTGCCCACTGGCCTCCCTGAAGACAGCTCACTCCAGCTTGCCACGTGACCTTGTCTCTACACACTGCAGATGATCCCTGGCAGCCGAGTGAACCCTTTCCCATGCTGGTGTCCACATGGATGCTCAAAGATAACTTCAATACAGAACTGTGTTCTGAAACCAGTATAGGAGGCAGCGTGGAGCAAAGGGGCTGGCTCTTTACTGCGGGATCTTCCCGTTTCAGTGCACTGATGTGCGTGGGGAGTTCCTAGGGAGTGGGTGGACTGAGGGGATGTGTGTGGAGAGTTCCTAGGGAGTGGGTGGACTGAGGGGATGTGCGTGGGGAGTTCCTAGGGAGTGGGTAGACTGAGGGGATGTGTGTGGGGAGTTCCTAGGGAGTGGGTAGACTGAGGGGATGTGTGTGGGGAGTTCCTAGGGAGTGGGTGGACTGAGGGGATGTGTGTGGGGAGTTCCTAGGGAGTGGCTGGACTGAGGGGATGAGTGTTGGTTCCTGCGTTGATTTCTGTGCTCGCTTGAATGTCCTGTCTGCTCCCTGCGTTGTGGCTGCCGCTGCTCACCGGGCCCACACGTGCACACCCTGGGCACCGGGCCGCGGGCCGCGGTGGAACCGTGAACCGCAATGAAACACGCTAGACCAGATAGCTCCACGTGGGCTTTATTTAAGAAGGGGAAGGGGTAGCCAGCGGGAAGGAAAGGGGAAGAGAAAGAAAGAGAGGAAAGGAGTGCTGCTCAGTTATATACTCGGGGGGGGGGGGGGGGTGACATGTGACATAATTACAGGTAAAGGTGGGCTATGGAATTCTGGGTAAATGGCAGCCATTGCCTTGGCAACAGACCTATACATTGCTTTGTATGGCGTCACAACCTTTGCAGGCCTCAGGCCTCGGGTACCTACAATGAGTGTGGAGAGTTCCTATGGAGTGGGTGGACTGAGGGGATGTGTGTGGGGAGTTCCTAGGGAGTGGGTTGACTGAGGGGATGTGTGTGGGGAGTTCCTATGGAGTGGCTGGACTGAGGGGATGTGTGTGGAGAGTTCCTATGGAGTGGGTGGACTGAGGGGATGTGTGTGGAGAGTTCCTAGGGAGTGGCTGGACTGAGGGGATGTGTGTGGAGAGTTCCTATGGAGTGGGTGGACTGAGGGGATGTGTGTGGAGAGTTCCTAGGGAGTGGGTGGACTGAGGGGATGTGTGTGGGGAGTTCCTATGGAGTGGGTTGACTGAGGGGATGTGTGTGGGGAGTTCCTAGGGAGTGGCTGGACTGAGGGGATGTGTGTGGAGAGTTCCTATGGAGTGGGTTGACTGAGGGGATGTGTGTGGAGAGTTCCTATGGAGTGGGTTGACTGAGGGGATGTGTGTGGAGAGTTCCTATGGAGTGGGTGGACTGAGGGGATGTGTGTGGAGAGTTCCTATGGAGTGGGTTGACTGAGGGGATGTGTGTGGGGAGTTCCTATGGAGTGGGTTGACTGAGGGGATGTGTGTGGGGAGTTCCTAGGGAGTGGCTGGACTGAGGGGATGTGTGTGGAGAGTTCCTATGGAGTGGGTGGACTGAGGGGATGTGTGTGGAGAGTTCCTAGGGAGTGGGTGGACTGAGGGGATGTGTGTGGGAGTTCCTATGGAGTGGGTTGACTGAGGGGATGTGTGTGGGGAGTTCCTAGGGAGTGGCTGGACTGAGGGGATGTGTGTGGAGAGTTCCTAGGGAGTGGCTGGACTGAGGGGATGAGTGTGGAGAGTTCCTAGGGAGTGGGTGGACTGAGGGGATGTATGTGGAGAGTTCCTAGGGAGTGGGTGGACTGAGGGGATGTGTGTGGAGAGTTCCTAGGGAGTGGCTGGACTGAGGGGATGAGTGTGGAGAGTTCCTAGGGAGTGGCTGGACTGAGGGGATGTGTGTGGAGAGTTCCTATGGAGTGGGTGGACTGAGGGGATGTGTGTGGAGAGTTCCTAGGGAGTGGGTGGACTGAGGGGATGTGTGTGGGGAGTTCCTATGGAGTGGGTTGACTGAGGGGATGTGTGTGGGGAGTTCCTAGGGAGTGGCTGGACTGAGGGGATGTGTGTGGAGAGTTCCTATGGAGTGGGTTGACTGAGGGGATGTGTGTGGAGAGTTCCTATGGAGTGGGTTGACTGAGGGGATGTGTGTGGAGAGTTCCTATGGAGTGGGTGGACTGAGGGGATGTGTGTGGAGAGTTCCTATGGAGTGGGTTGACTGAGGGGATGTGTGTGGGGAGTTCCTAGGGAGTGGGTTGACTGAGGGGATGTGTGTGGAGAGTTCCTATGGAGTGGGTGGACTGAGGGGATGTGTGTGGAGAGTTCCTATGGAGTGGGTTGACTGAGGGGATGTGTGTGGGGAGTTCCTATGGAGTGGGTTGACTGAGGGGATGTGTGTGGGGAGTTCCTAGGGAGTGGCTGGACTGAGGGGATGTGTGTGGAGAGTTCCTATGGAGTGGGTGGACTGAGGGGATGTGTGTGGAGAGTTCCTAGGGAGTGGGTGGACTGAGGGGATGTGTGTGGGAGTTCCTATGGAGTGGGTTGACTGAGGGGATGTGTGTGGGGAGTTCCTAGGGAGTGGCTGGACTGAGGGGATGTGTGTGGAGAGTTCCTAGGGAGTGGCTGGACTGAGGGGATGAGTGTGGAGAGTTCCTAGGGAGTGGGTGGACTGAGGGGATGTGTGTGGAGAGTTCCTAGGGAGTGGGTGGACTGAGGGGATGTGTGTGGAGAGTTCCTAGGGAGTGGCTGGACTGAGGGGATGAGTGTGGAGAGTTCCTAGGGAGTGGCTGGACTGAGGGGATGTGTGTGGAGAGTTCCTAGGGAGTGGGTGGACTGAGGGGATGAGTGTGGAGAGTTCCTATGGAGTGGGTTGACTGAGGGATAGCCTGAGCATGCTGTCCCTGTGGAATCTGCTTGACAATTCATGGGATCGCAAAGAACAGCAATCTAGGGAAAACCACTTTTGCTACTTGGCTTCACAAGAAGCTAAGTGTGTGATGTCACTGACCCAGGTCACATGTCTGAGGCCACTGATACAGTTTAGAAAGGGAGAGAGGAGAGTCTCCTACATGGACAGTATCACACGCCTTTAATTTCAGCACTTGGGAGGCAAAGATAGATGGGGTTGAGGCTAGACAAATGGATCTCTCGGAGTTTGAGGCTAGCCTGCTCCACAGAGTGAGTTCCAGGCCAGCCAGGATAGCATACATAGCGTATTAAGATTCTATTTCAAAAACAATGAAAAGAATAATAAAAAAAGACAATTCTTCTTATTTACTAAACCATGTTTATTAATGATGCAAATTGCATCTTTTAAGCAATTTGAATGTCAAAGTTTTTTTAAAAAACTGTTTAATCAGCCTCAAAAGGCCTTTCCCACCCTACAAATAAGTCACCCTCTTCTGTCAGTCTCTTGCCCAGAAGCAGTTGCCACCGCTGACACAGAATCTAGTCACTGTTTCCCAGGTCCAGCTTCACTGAGGTGGCTTATTTTAATTTCATGACAAAAATATGAGGGGAAGTTTGTAAATGCAGACAGTTTGGTAACCTAGAAAGCAGCCAATCCAGCTGTAACCGTAGCGGTCCCAGACAAGGGCTGATGTGATGGCTCACTGGGTAAAAATGCACGCTATGGGTCCTAGTCAGGATTACCATTGCTGTGATCAACACCCGGACTAAAAGCAACCTTGGGGACGAAAGGGTTTATTTCACTTAGTCTCCCCATCACTTTCCCTCACTGGAGGAAGCCAGACCAGGAACTCCAACAGGGCAGGAACCTGGAGGCAGGAGCTGGTGCAGTGTCACAGAGCTGCTGACTGGCTTGCTCCTCCTGGCTTGCTCAGCCTGCTTTCTTATAAAGCCAGGGCCATAGGCCCAGGGATGGTACCACCCACAACGGGCTGGGCCCTCCCTTATCAATCACTAATTAAGAAAATGCCCTACAGACTTGCCTACAGCAAGACTGTGTGGAGGCATGTTCTCAACTGAGACCTGCTTCTCTCAGATGACTCTAGCCAGTGTCATGAAGACACTACACAGTGTGCAAGCTTGAAGACCTATGTTTGAATTCCCAAGAACCCACATAAAGCCAGGCACATTAGCATAGGTCTGTGGTCTCAATGTTCTTAGAGTGAGATGGGGAAGCGGAGGCAGGAGAATTCCTGGCAGCTTGCAGGTCAGCTTGCCTGGTTTATGAACAACAGAAGGAACCAGTCTCTAACCAGGACAAAGTAAGGGTCAGTCCCTAAGGCTGTCCTCAGCTATACATGTTTGGCATGTTGTCCATGCATTCCTTCCCCTATTACACACACACACATACACACATGCATAGGTACATATACTCACAGGCACACAAACACATACATAAGCACAGGCACACACATGCACACACACACAAGCACACATGCTCAGGCACACATACTCACAGGCACACACACACATAATAAGCACAGGCACACACATGCACACACAAGCACACACACACAAACACACATGCTCAGGCACACATATTTACAGGCACATACATACATACATAAGCACAGGCACACACATACACACACATACACACACACACACACACACACAGAGGCACAGGCACAGGCACAGGCACATATATGCACACCAGAAGAATTGCCTCTGGTCTCAAGCAGTCAGGATCTATGCTAAACATTGTGATTTATGTTCATAATCCTAGCAACAAAGGACGATAAGGCAGGAGACTTTTTTTGTGTGTGTGTGAGTTCAATATCAGCCTCAGCAGCATAGCCTAGACCTGTCTCAAAAATAAAACGTCAGTCACCATGCATCATTTATGTTTCAAGAAGAAACTATGAATGTGTAAAAATCCCTCATTAGCATCTCAAGACTCAAGCTTTGTTTTTATTTCCTTCTAAGTGAAACCATTTATCTTTATCAGGGCTGCTAAAGATTTATTGTCACGGATTCAGAAGATGTTTCGGAAGCCTCAGGAGAAGCTGAAGGCGTTGAGGGAGGCCAGCAGCCTCCTTTCAAACCATAGGGAGGAGCTGCAGGCTGCGGAGGAGCTCCTCAGAGAGGCTGGGAGCAAGACCCAGGAAGGCCACCTCCTGCTGCTCCTTGTCAAGGCCAACCTGAAGGAATTCAGGGTGAGTCTCAGTGTCTCCTCAGTCAGGAGTGCACTGCACACACGTTTTTGTAGATAGCACCAACTTTAGCTCCTGACAGAGTGAGACTGGCTCCAGGCTTCAGCAGGTGGACACATCCAAATCAGGTGGTTTTTGTTTTTTTAATTTGAAAACAATTTTATTCAAATGAAAGATTCTTGTTTTATTAGAATGATACTATCTAAATTAAAATGCATTTAGGTGTGAAAGTATAAGGTCACAAGCATTTCTGCTTCACAGATAATCCAGAATCATGAATAAAATAGTGTTTTTAAATCATAATTATTACAGTTTTCAATCTTATTTTGTGTCTCTCTGTGCGGCTTCAGTTCTTTTACAATTAGTGAATACCACATTGCCAAAGTGTAAGTAAATATAGTTACTTAGAAATCATCTAAGTAAATATAGTTATTTAGAAATCACCTATATGCAAAAATTTAAGATTATATTTACAAAACTGCTTTAGATCTCATGAAAAAATCTAGCAAAGTACGTGGAAGGAGTTATAATGTAATACTTACATAATTGTCGTAGAAGACACCCATGCTCCCACTAATTCCCCATAAAATTCTCATGAACAATAAAATCATCAAATCCCAGAAGTACATTATTGATTTGATTAATTATAAATTGTTCCACCAAACAATATCCAGGTTGGCTGCATATTTGATACATCCCATTGAATGAATTATAACCTAATGTATATAAAAAAATATCCTCAACTGGTGATTTTGATGCAGGAGAAAAAGCTGCGTGTTCAAGGAGAACAAAACCTGACCTCAGAGCTCATCGCCCAGGGTAGAGCATGGGTAGATGCTGCCAGGACTCACGCAGCTGCTGCACAAGGCGCCCTAACAGTAAGTTACAATTCTGACAGCCACGGCCACCTCCAGGGCATCCGCACGCCGCATCGATGGGTATGTACGTGCCCGCTAGGTGAGTACATAAGTAGTCACGTGTCCATTTTAACTTCTCCATGCAGCAACTGGAACATCACCGAGATGAGCTCCTTTTGTGGGCCGGTAAAATCAGGAGCCACGTAGACGACCTCGTCATGCAGATGTCCAAACGACGAGCCCGCGACCTTGTCCACAGAGCGGAGCAGCGTGCCTCCGAGCTGCAGAGCACAGCAGAAGCCTTGGACAGGTAAGGCTACCACACACTTTCATAATCCAGGAAGAGCTTGCTAACCCTCGATAAGGGTGAGGATGGCCATTTCCGTTAGTGCTGAATCATTTTATGCTGGTTTTGCGTGCACACACATGCATGCAGTCCTGTGAGCCTATGCTTGAGTGCACACATACATGTAGATGCATGTGTACTTAAGTAAAAGTGCATGTAAAAGCCATAGGACAACCTTTGATATCGCACATATTTTAAAACAGTCTTGCTGACCAGGAACTCACCATGCAGGCTAGGCTAGCTGGCTAGTGAGCCCTGTCTGTCTTAGTCGCCCCAGCACTGAGATGACAAGCCACCATGATTGGCTGGGTTTTTCCGACATGGCATCTGAGGAATAGATGTAAGATACTCATGCTTCAAGCACACTTTATGCTGACTGAACCTTCTCTCCCATGAATCTTTATTCCATCATGTAAAACTGAGACTCCTATTTTACTTGTGTGGCAGGACAGTTTCCCTCCTGTGTCTGCCAGCTTTCTTTACCATTGGCATGTATGCATGATGGGAAAATGCAAATGGAATACTATGCTACCATGCAAGGCTATCAGGCTTGTGTACCCTATGGTGCTCAAGTGCCTTGCACATGAGTTGTATAAGGATGCTGTGTTCTCTATAGATCTTGTGTTCTTGGAGTCCATGGCTCAAATGGAGGATGTAGTTGCCTACATTCTACCTGTAGAAGTCTCTTTGCCAGTGCTAAAGGATATCACATCCAATCATGTCTGTTATCTGCTGGTGCAAGTGTGTGTGTGTGTGTGTATGTGCGCGCACAGGTATGTCTGTGTGTGATGTGTATGCATGTGTGTGTACAGGTGTGTGTGTGTACGTGCATGTATGTGTGTATACAGGTGTGTATGTGTGGTATGTGTGCATGTGTGTGTACATATGTGTGTATGTGTGGTGTGTGTGCACATGTGTGTATGTGTGTATGTGTGCACAAGTGTGTGTATGTGCATGGGTGTGTGTGTATGCACAGGGGTGTGTGTATATGTGTGTTTGCACGGGGTGGGGGGTGTGGGGTGTTACAGTTACCAATGAAAGGCTGAATACACACCAGGCCATCACTCTAACATTGAACTGTATCCATAATCCTCTTCTTTTTATCATGAGACAATGTCTCACTAAACTGTTTAGGCTGGCCTCGAACTTACTGTGTAGGACAGGCTAGCTCTGAATTCGTCATCCTCCTTATTAGGCCTCCTAGTCTAGGATAGCAGGTCTAGCTTATCTTGGGTGTTAATTAACTGGTGGTTCTGTGTCTTTAAACTTTGTTATAAAGGATGGATACAAAAAGTTCAAGCGGGATAGAAACATTTAAAAATGGGAAACTATTTCTCACTGAGAAAGTGTCATGAGTTTATACAGCCAAAGGGATAAAAACATAACTCAGTAGACTATGGAGGAAGAAGGTAGGTACTGGAATGGTTGGCTGTGAGTACCATGGTAGCCAGTAGCAGAAAGTGGAGGCAGGGCCTCGGATTCTCCCGTCATTCCTGAATGAGAAGATACGTGGGCACCACCCACAACTAGACTAAAATCTTTATTGTTTAGTAAAAGAGTAATCAAAGAAATTTAAGTATGATAGTCAACATTAAATAGTGTTATAATTTTTAATTGATAAATCATTGAGTTTCACAGTCAGACAGTGACAATGATTTCTTGTGGGAATCGACCAATTCAATAAAATCAGAGAGAAAATGAAGTGATTCCCTCAGCAGGCAAAGATGTGTCAACAGTCACCGCTCACCATCCTTATAGAGCTGGTGAAATCGCACCCTTGCCACGCGGCAGACGCATAAACTATGTGCCTGCTAGTTAGAGTGAAGCTCAAATGAAATAGTTTCTGATCCTCCTGCAGGTGAATCTCATCAAATTGGGGTGTGGCCTCTAGGGGCCACCCTGGCACCCCTGCATGTGGCCAGACAGCCTTTTGGAAATTACCAAGTGGGTTACCAGAGAGAGTATGGCCAATGCACCCATGCAGCGGTGCCCCAACACCGACCTGGAACTTAAATGTGGACCAGAGAGAGGGAAGGACAGATAGCGGGGATTGGTGGTATGGCTCTCTATAAAAAATGCCCATCGTGGGCCTCAGTGTTAATTAAAAGCCTTTCTGAATAGTGTTGCCATGACAGACAGCTTCCCAGTCATGGGTTATGTGTGTAGAAGCCACAGCTTGCTAGTCCTGGCTTCTTTTCTAATAAGAAAGAAACTAGATGGCTTTCAGGGTTAGTAGAAATCTACTCTACCCTAATTGTTCCTTTAAATAACATCTTGAAATAATGTTGGTTCCATAGAGACCTTGAAAATGTGAGAAACGTGTCTTTGAACGCCACCAGCGCAGCGCATGTCCACACCAACATCCGGACACTGACGGAGGAAGCCGAGAGACTGGCTACAGAAGCTCACAAGATGGCTAATGAGACAAGCTTGGTGAGAAATATCTGGCCGTTGTTGTATATCTTCCATTTCCTGCGTGCCATGGAAGGTTCTTCTGGAACACAGTTCTGAACCTGTTTGAGCAAGCCGCAAGGTTCAAATGATTCTTTCACAAGGGTCACCCTGGACCACAGGAAAACACAGATATTTGCATTATCATTCATTAGCAGTAGGAAAATTACAGTTACGAGGTAGCAATGGAAACAGTTTTATGGTTGAGGGTCATCACCACATGAGGAACCGTATAAAAGGGTCACAGCATCAGGAAGGTTGAGAACCACTGCTCTAGAACGGCTTTGGGCATACACTCAGTGGCTCGAATATATATTTTGCACATTCTTTTCTGGTGAAATCCATTTGTGATTTGTTCCGTTGCTTGGTTGATTGGTGTTTTGTTTGTTTGTTTCTTTGTATTTTTTTTTTTACATATCGTATGCCCTTTAGTTCTTAAAGAATTCTGAGAGTGCAGGTCTCACTCTGCTGCACAGTACAGCTTGAATATCCTCACTTGCATTCAAATGCGCCCTGACCCAGACTTGTGGGTAGTTAGAAATGCACTGCAGTGTCCCATTCTATGTTTTTGGTCATTTTTGCTTCTTTGTGAAGACCAACGACAACTATTAAACACAAGGGGAAATCTCAGTTTCCTGTGCTAACGATGCGGGCACTGTCCCGACGAGCACTTGACATCTCTTTTTTACTCAAGCTATGTAATGGCCGATTCTCCTCTTTATACACTTAAACATGCCTCTGTGTTCTTCCTCTCAGAGACCGTCGTCTCCAGCTCTGAGGCTCTGAGACTTTCTTCCTTAGAGCTTGGCTGGTCCTCTTATGATGAGGCTGTTCTCTCTCTGTTTTTCAGATCTCTGAGTCCCTGACTTCTCGGGGGAAAGCAGGCCTTCAGCGCTCGTCCAGATTTCTAAAAGAAAGTACTAGTACCAGGAAGAAGCAGCAAGGTCAGTTTGTGTCTGAATGGTCTGGGTGAGTGCCCACACAGTGACAGAGCTCTGGGAGAACACTCTTTTCTTAGAGCAGTCTGAAGCTTCCCGTGTCTATTTCCCTAACACTGTGATTTCATCTCAAATGAGTGCCATGTGATTCTGAGTCTTGGTGAGGTGGCACTGCTTACTGGAATGTGCAGGCTGCTCTGTAGTTAAGCCTTCCTCATGACCAACTTCCAGGTATTACTTGAATTGACACTACCACCAATCTTCCTGGTGTGCATGGGGTCAACTCTGATGACAGGGGCTTCTCTTTTTTTTTTCCCCAAACTTCCCAATTTCTTGGTGAACTAAGTTATATCTGATGCCATCTTTGCATTTTTCATCTGGCTAGAACTATGATAAGCTCTTATTGAAATGTCACTGGATTAAATCATAAACAATAAATCCTTTTCCATAAACACCTATGCAGTTCAAGAGTTTCCGTCAGCACTTGTCTGGGACTATAAGAGCGATCCAATAAGCATGACATAAGATGGTGAGAATCTGTTCTGTAAGAGAAAATGTGAGCCATGGAATTTTGTTAGTGTATGAAATGCTTCTCACATTGATGCAGTTTGTAAGGGCAGCAGTGCGCCCTCTCCTAGCTCCAGGAACCAAGGCTGAACCTTCCTGCAGCTGTCTGAAGCAAGGATTGGGCCAGGGCATTGTTTGTTCGTGAGACAGCTTAGAACCTCCCCTGTCCTCTCAATGTTAGATCTATACAATTCTTACTCACCAGCTCACAAGTGCTGGCAAGTACTGGCTTGAGTTTGCACAAGTAAAGGTCCTTCTAGTTCATTACACTGTGAACTTCTTGGCAGTTAAAGTCCCATGTTCTGGTCATGTGCTCAGAATGCTAAATGTGGCTTCATACTATGAACAGAAACTCTAAAAGCTTTGATCCAACTGTTCAATCAAAGGAAGCTGGGATGAGTCTAGATTCAGTGGAAGAAATAGAGAAGAGCTGATTGGTCAAAGTGACAGGTCAGGGGTCATGAAGAGCCAGACCACCATCAGGATTCAAGAGCCCTGAGGTGACAAGTTCCAGCATGGGTTGAAAATTACCATCTGACATAAGGCAGTTTAAACATTCCTTCATCGTTGTGATTTTGTAGATTTAGGCATGAAATTCAAGAACAAGAGTGACACTGATAATAGCTAAATAGACAAAATGATAAAAAAAAAAAAAAAACCCCATCCCCCACCCCCACCCCACGCCCCATCCCCACCCCCCACCCCCACTATGTCTGATGAATTGTGTTACAAATCACTGGGAAACCTCTCACTGCTGAGGGGTCTGCAGGAAGCTGTATGTCCCGTGAATGGCTGACCAATGATAAAGCTGTGCCTAGGTGGTGTCCTATCAGACTAATCTGACGTGAACTCTTCCTTTTTCCTTTTTCATAGGCATTAAGTTGAAGCTGGATGAGTTGAAAAATTTGACGAGCCAATTTCAGGAGAGTGTGGATAACATTACAAAGCAGGCTAACGACTCCCTCGTGCTACTTAGAGAAAGCCCTGGAGGTAAACAAAAAGGAGTTTTCTGGCCTGCTTACCTTCTCACTGTAAAAGCATCTCACAGGAGCGTGAGGAAGCCCTGCCTCATGGCTCATTGCGGATCTAGAACTGGACCAGGGTTAATCAAGCCTCAACTTTGAGAGGGAGGCGATTTAGAGGTGAAGGGCACGAAACATTTTTAAACCAATGAACATGTCAAATCCCACTTTACTTAAAGGTGCTATGATTATGCCCTTAAACGATAAGTGGCTTTTGGACAACACTTTTAGTTGCTGACTTTCAAAATGGCTTCGACACAGCACAGAGGAGATAGGGGCCTTCCAAAGAGGCCAAGTGTAGAGAAAATAGAATGCTCTTGCACAGGTATGGAGGGAGTGCTGGATCCACTCACTGTGAACATGGCAAATTAGAGACTTCTTCTGGCATGATCTTCCTCCATCAGATGAAAGAACAGTATAAAATCAGCCTGTTGATCGCTAATATTTGATGATCTGGAAACACAGGTTCTCCAAGGCTTTAAATGAGTCTTGAGTCACAACCCCAATGAACTATGCTGTTGCGCTCTGTGTGCCTGATTGCAGACATGCCATGGTGTGTTTCTAAGGCTCACCTGCTGCTCTTCTATCCGGAACTTTCTTTTTCCCCTTCTGACCACCCACAGGAAAATGACCCTTCATCTATTTTAGTAAAACACATAAATATTCTTTATTCAAACTTTCAGAGAGGTTAAGAGAGGAGTGAAGGACTGCATGGGGATTTTTCTCCTTTATTGCCTGGTGCTGGCAGGGAGGTGTCTTACCATGTAGCCCAGGCTAGCCTCAACCTCATGATGGTGTTGTCCCTGCTTCCTAGTACTGGAATTGTAGGCACGTGCCACATGCCTGTCTTGGTAGCTGTACACTTGATATGGCCTTTTTTCAAGAATAAATATTTTGCTGTGTGTGTTGAAGCATTCTCAAGTCTCAACAGCACCCTGTAGACATCCTTAACAAGGTCTTCTCCACTAGCAAGACTCTTGTCCCCTTGCAGTCATGTCCTCTCTGAGCTTTGGTCCTTTGTAGCAGCCTGTCCACAGTGTGACTAAATACCACTGTGTCCATCCGTGGCCACTCTCCTCTTGATTGCAAGCCTAAGTTACACATCCTTCTTGTCCAGACATTAGATGATGTGGAGGAGAATAGGTTTCCAGAAGATGAGAGGAACCTACAGAAAGGGTCTAAACAGAGAAGTTTGGGGCTGGAGAGATGCCAGTACCGTTGCTAAGCCTAGTGATGTGAGTTCCATCTCTGGACCCACAGAGTGGAAGGGGGAAACCTCCTCCCACAAGTTGTCCTCTGACAACTTATGTGGACCATACATACATGAGTACACATGCATTTACATGCACACACTAAATAAAAAATTTAAAAGTACTTTCAGCTCACCATCCCCAGAACATACTAAGGGTGTGGCCACTGATCACAGATTTTGTAGTCATACTGTGTAACTGGAATCATGTTCCAGAGAATTAAGTATCTGAATCATCCATTGGCTCTTTAGAGGGGTGGTAGAACATGTGATGTGAATACTCCTTTGACATGAAAAGGCAAGAAGCCTTGTTTTGCATCCAACATGCGTGTTTCTGTGTAAAATGATGCACGTAGTTTAGGCTTTCTTGATGTCTTTAGCAGGCGCATGCTTGCCCATCCTTTATTTTAGGTATGAAAGACAAGGGCAGGAAAGCCAGAGAGCTGGCAGCGGCAGCCAGAGAGAGTGCGGTGAGGACACTGGAGGACGTGCTGGGTTTGAGCCTGAGGGTCTTCAACACATCAGAGGACCTGTCCAGAGTGAATGCCACAGTCCAGGAGACGAACGACCTTCTGCGGAACTCCACAGTGACCAGTACGTCTGTGGCCCGCCTCCCTGTTTTGAAAACCTGCAGCTTTCTGATTGGGAGACAGCTGGGTACACAGGGATGCACAATATTCTAGCCTGCAGATTCGCATGTGTGGAGGAGAGGGGCCCCAGGGAGGGCGAGCTGTCTCTGTGTTCTTCATATATCTCAGGGATTGCTCACTCTGTTCTGTCTTATCCTGCGTCTTAATTATTTAATTTTCATTCATTTCCTTTTGAATAACTCTTGCCACTTACTTCCTTGTCTTTATTAGCTCTGTTGGCTGGAAGAAAAATGAAAGACATGGAAATGCAAGCCAACCTTTTATTTGATCGGCTGAAGCCTTTGAAAACACTGGAAGAGAACCTGAGCAGAAACCTGTCGGAGATCAAGCTTCTGATCAGCCGGGCCCGAAAACAAGCAGCTTCGGTGAGCTGGGCTGGGGGCTCCTATACCACAGCTCTGAAAGCCTGGGCAACTGCTCACAAGTCCTGGAGAAGTCGGGGGGGGGGGGGTGGCGCTCAGCCACCCCAACTCCCCTGCCACTTCTACAGGCCCGGATCTCAATAACCCATGTCCTCTTAGGCTCGACTCTGGATATTTAAACCATTTGTCTTGGAATCTCACTCACTCACTTAGGAAAGCGGTCTCCTTTACAGGATTCATTGTTAATGCCTGACTCTGCAACTCAGCGTTTATGCCAGGAAGACAGTAAGCCTAGTGGTAACACCTGTGCCATTTCTTCATTTTACTGATTAACCTTAATACTAGAGATAATCTCCAGAATGGGTAGGATAGGCCTTGTCCTCCAGGACTCTGAGAAAACAATTTCTATCCATACAGATGGTATGCTAGTCCACGGCACTACATGCATACAGAACCAGTCAAAGTCTGGGAATTGTTTTGTAACTACCCATGGATCAGTCATCAGCTCACTCATTTCAAACCATAGTAAGACTCCTGAAAGAGAGTGTACAGTTGCCATGGTGTGGGGTCCTAGAGAAGAAACAATGTAACCCGTGATCTCAGCTTAGTCTTTCTGAAGCCCGCTAGGCAAGCCTTCTGGGCTTAGAGTCTTCCCTTCCTGAAGAGGATGCAGGCTCACATGGGCTCTGGCTTCCCTCTCTTTTATAGACAGACCAAGGAAACATATGCTGAAGTTGTAGTTCTAAATACCATGATGAATACAAACTTAGAATTAATAGAAAATCTATACACAGATAATTATGAAGCAATATGTAGTAAATAACCATACAATAGCTATTTCCTGAATGATATAGTAAATATATTATTCTTGCATTTTTATTGAAGAAAGATCATTAAATACTCCCTGTGGGCCAGGTGGCAAGAGCCCACAGTAACAAGGTATCCAATGTTAATGTGAGTGAAACAGTTTCCCCTTATAAGAGCCCAGGGAGAGCCACAGAGGGCTCGAGAGATTGCTCACCTGTTACAAAGTACTTCCTGTTCTAGTGGAAGACTGCAGTTAGGAAAGGAACCCAGCAGGCATGTCAGGAGCTGGTTACAACTGCCTGTAACCCAGCTCCAGGTGCTCCGATGCCCTCTTATGGTCTCTGAGTAGTCCTGCACTCATGCACACACACACACACACACACACACACACACACACACACGCCACTCCATCCCCTAAATTTAATGATGTAAATCTTAAAGAAAACAAAAATCAAGAAAACCTAATTTTTAGTAGTAACACACACCTATAAATGCCAGCCTGAGGTAAAGAGGATCATGAGTTTCAATTCAAGGTCATCCCAGTCTACATAGTGATACACTGTCTCTAAATAAGCAAATAGAACATAGCCTAATTGAAACGACTATCCAATATCTAAATGGTTCACCCAAATAAAAGAATTCCCATGCTGGTCTATTGTCGCACTCTGTGAAGCTCAAAGCATTACAAGTTTTGCACAGAGGAAACTTCACAGAGCGAGTGGACTGGCATCTCCAATGTCCCCGGGAGCTGCCCCATGTGTCTCTAAGTCATGGGATGCTGTTTTCTCCCTGTCAGATCAAAGTCGCCGTGTCTGCAGACAGAGATTGCATCCGCGCCTACCAGCCTCAGATTTCTTCTACCAATTATAACACCTTGCTACTGAATGTTAAGACGCAGGAGCCTGACAACCTTCTCTTCTACCTTGGCAGCAGCAGTAGTGTAAGTGAGCAACCCTGGCTCTTTGGGAATGCAGGTGTTCCCGCTGTGGACACTGCACTGGTGAAAGCATCAACATGACCATCCTGACATCACTAAATTCTCTCAGGGAAAACCTTTGCTACGCTTGTAATGTCAAATGTTATAGAAATATTTAAATCTCAGCCTGAGATTTCTACCCCGCCATAGCTATTTAAGTTCCCCAATGAAAGACACAAAACCTTTATATTTACAATAAGCCTTAAACAAGAGCTGGGAAGCTCCTCCTCTCTGTGTTGTTAGAATCTGTTTCCTATCAACAACCCAGAGTTATTACTTACTACGTCCCATCTGGGCTGCTGTTAACACCAACTGGGCAGCCATCAGGCCGTGCTCTCTTGACTCCTACCCCATGGCAGCTCCTCCTCCTCCTCTCCTGCACCTTCTCCTTCTTCATGGCCCCCTCTGCCCCCAGAAACCTAAACCTGTGTCTTTTCTGCCCAGCTATTGGCTGTTGGCATCTTTGTTTACCAATCTGAAATAAGTTGAGGCCATGGTGTACATGCAGACTCACCTCTGGGACAAGCAGGTCTTGGGGGTCTACATTTAGTATTACAAACCTCAACAGTCGAATGCCAAATAAATGCAAAAGTAACTGCCTGGGGTTTATGCAGACGGGTCAGAGGGTAACTGTTTGCCTGCAGGCCTGAGAACCTGAGCTCAGTTCATAGGAACCACTTAAACAAAACCTGGGCATCACTGCCTGCATTCCTGTATCCACAGCTGGACAGGTGGGTAGTAGGCAGAACCCTGGGGCTCGTGGTCCAGCCTAGCCTAGTTACGTAAGTTCCAGGTCAGTCAGAGGCCCTGTTTCAAAAGGTAGATAGCACCTAGGATACCTGGGGCACTGGGTTTATCTCCTGGCCTTCTTGTGAACGTGCTATGCTAATATGCATACACGTGAACTCACACACACATAGGAACTGCACAGTGAAAGGCATGAGAAGGAAAGTGACATTTCTGATCAGTGCCCCCATCTGCCATCTTATTGGTATACCATGGGTGTGCATCATGCCTTGGTTAACTCGGGGCGATTTTCAGAGAGCCGGGCATCAGCATTGCTCAGGCTCTCCCTGCCAAGGCATGGCCTATGGTCCCCAGACAACAGGCTTCCCAGACGAGACCACCTTCGGCTGTAGCAGAAGGGATGCATGGGAACGTCATGGAGGAGATGCCAAGAGTCACGTTTATTACCACAGATGGCTTCTGAAGAGACAAGGAGCCAAGCTCACTTTGTGGCTCCTTAGTATGCATTCCACACCCACTGGTGCCTTCTGAAGCAGAAACAAGCCAGTACCTTGCCTGGCCTTCCTGGGGCATGGTGACAGCCCCTTTGAGTGTTCCTGGGAACTTCATAAGAGGGCTGGCGGGTCACCAGTCTGCAAAATAACTAAGGTCAGGGCTGCCCTCTGCCACAGGATCTCCATGGCCCCAGCCCCAGGGTGTGATTCCTTACAGACAGGAGAGCATGGAATCATTGTGATGACAGCTGTGTAAATGACAATATGTAACTCCTTCCCCTCATCTCCTTCCCCCAGTCTGATTTTCTCGCAGTGGAGATGCGGCGGGGGAAAGTAGCTTTTCTCTGGGACCTGGGGTCCGGGTCCACAAGGTTGGAATTCCCAGATGTCTCCATCAATAACAACAGATGGCACAGCATCTACATAACCAGGTAACAGAGGCTGTCCCCCAGCGTCTCTCTTCTTTCGATTTTTTCTTACGATACGTCGGTAACTTATTTAGTAGGCAGGCGTTAAGTCATTAGGAAAGTCAGATTATAAACAAACAATACAGAATTCATATTAACTATAGGAATGAATCGTTTAAATTATGGAACAAATATTTTTGTTGTCAGAAGCAAAGATCAAAAACTGTATAGTTTAGATTACTTTTAATATTCATTTTCATTTTATATGTATAAGTATTTGCCTGTATGGTACATGTGCCAGAGTATGCAGTGCCCTCAACAGGCAGATGAGAGCATCAGACCCTCAGGAACTGAACTTACAGAGGCTGTGAGCCGCCATGTGGGTGCTCGGAATGGAACCCAGGCCTTCTGCAAGAACAGATAGTACTCTTAACCACAGAGCCATGTCTCCAAGTCCCCAAATTATTTAAAAATTATGATCAGAAAGTCCAAATGATCAACCTTGTAAAATGGCTCCTTCTACAGAAGAGAGGATTTGTGAAAAGAAATGGAAGGGGAGAGGAGAGGAGGATGAAAAAGGAAAATGTATTGTGTGACTGCAGGCTTTTCCACCCACGGCCCAATTCCCAAATAAGGACTTGAAGGCATATTTGTTTATGAATAAATGCCAAGGCCATAAGCTTTAGCTTATTCCCTGACTAGCTTGTAACTTATATAACCCGTTTAAACTATTCAGTGTTTTCCACAAGAGTAATTACTACCTCTCCTCCATTTCGTGAATCTGACTTCCTCAGCGTCTCGGGTGAATCGCCAGCCCCTGACTATCTCCCAGAGTTCCCCTTGCTCCCTGCTAGTGGCCCACCTCCTGGTCCTGCCTCAGCTCATTGGCCACAGGCTTTTTATTAACAGGTGTTGCTTCCACACCGTTCACAAAACCATCCCCCAAGGATATTGTCTCAAAATTCAAATACTAAGTCAAATTGCTCCTATTAAAACCCTTCCTAGAAGTAACTTCATTTAAGTGGTCTTAGGCAGAATTTTCCTTTCATTTTTCTTTAATATTGTGGGGTTTTGTTGATGATGTTGGAAATATTGGTATTACATCAAAAATGGTGCCATAAAAGCTCAGAGTTTAGTAAAGGAGTAATTTTTTTCTTTAGATGTGGTTGGACTCAATAATGACTTTCAGTGTGGGAGAAAGACATGATGAACTGTTTCCCAAGAGCTGCTCCCAGGAGGATTTGGGGGAGGAAAGGAGAGGTAGAATAGCTGAGGGTAGAGGTGAGGCAGGCAGGGAGAAGTTACAGAGGTGACCCCGGGGAGGTGGGGGAGCTGTGCATGTATGTGAAGTTCCTTCTGCAATTCTTTCTGACACAAGGTTTGGAAACATGGGGTCCCTGAGCATAAAGGAAGCAAGTGCAGCGGAGACCCCACCGGTCAGGACAAGCAAATCTCCTGGACCTTCGAGTGTTCTGGACATAAACAACTCAACTCTAATGTTTGTTGGAGGGCTTGGAGGTCAAATCAAGGTAAAATTCTTGAAGGGCATCTGAAGGGGACGCCCGGCTGATGTATGCTCAGTGTTAAATATATCCTGCACAGTCCAAAAATTCCTGCATTTATTAGTTTTCATTCCAGTAGTGGAGTGGATTAGCTGGTTTTGCCAGGGTAAATGGACATTTTCAATCATGAAGATGAAGACAAGACAAGTCAGTGGTGCTGTTTGCTGTTTAGACATTTTTTTCCAGTGATGAAGTAGGAAATCAAATACATCTATAGTCATTTCTGTAAAGTGCCTTTATCTTTCTTCTAATTCTAGAGATAATTGTGCTAATTAGTGTTCAGCAAGAGGGCACAGTATCTGTTTGATGACATCAGCTAATTGAACTGGGTTGGGAGGACAACCTGCATCCCTATAGACTACTGACCTCTTGACTGGTCTGGTGATGCACTCACAGCAGGCTCTCCCCAGAAACCGAGTGGATCTTAGGAGAGTATCCAGAGCTGGCTTTGGCCATGCACATCTTTAATCCCAACATCCCCAAGGTTCAAGCAAGCATGAGAGTGTGAGGCCAACTTGGGCTGCAGATATAAACAAGGGTCTTTCTTAACCCCCATTCCCTCTCAAGGATCAGAAAACAATGTAAACTTTTCTTGCTTAGGAGTAATTGTTGCAAACCTAACCCTAACCTCCCTCCCCCCTCGAAGATCAGAAAACAATGTAAACTTTTCTTGCTTAGGAGTAATTGTTGCACCCTGGCGGTTTCACCGAATGTTCTCTTGGAATCTGAGGCGATGGGTTTGAGCTCCCAGGGCAGTTTAGAGAATATATGCCTCCAGGCCTATGGGTGTGCATTATGTGTTTGCTTTTTGTGTCTTTGCACCAGAAATCCCCGGCTGTGAAGGTTACTCATTTTAAGGGTTGCATGGGAGAGGCCTTCTTGAATGGCAAATCGATCGGCCTGTGGAATTACATCGAAAGAGAGGGGAAGTGCAATGGCTGCTTTGGAAGGTAATCTGCCCCACATTTGAATTTTCTGTTAGCTACGCTATATTGACATAAAGGGCTATGAATCGACTCGCAGTTACCGCCACCTTTGAGCTAACACCGGGTTTGGAGTGCACAGCTTTCTCAGGCTGCTAACTGAGGTCCTCTACCAAAGTTTCCTTGGTGACTTTGGCTAATTTTCCTTTTTTACCTGAAGTTTGTTGTCTTCCAGACTTCTCTTACTCACCCCACCCCCACTCATTGGGTAACATGCAGTGTGCATGTGTAAAACATTATAAGTCTGAGAGAAACTCTGCTACAGTGTTCATCACTGATCTTCCAATGAGAATATAATACTGAGTTCCACATGAGCATCTGATGGTTTTTTCCTGATCCTGTGTTTGCACAGGGTTTGCAGTTGGCAAGAACAGCTTTTAAATGTGCAGTTAGTAAGTACAGCTTCTGAACTCTGATACATCCCTTTTTCTCATGCCGTGTGTCTAACCAAGAACTATTCCAGCAATTTAGTAAATCTGACGTGAAAACAGACCCAACCCTTGGGTCCTGCTCCTCTACTTTAGCCAATTTAAATTGCAGATGCTGGTTCTTCTTCACTGTGGTAAGGGCAGCCATTTTGTGTACATTCTCTGGTTTCATTCCCTGTGAGACACCTGCCAGATTTCCACCCCTGACCAGATTTTCTAAATGATTTCCAACCCTGACCTTTGGAGCAAAGGCTGAGGAAGAAAGGTCAGGATGCCCCTGGGCTCTATATTCATTGAGGGCCTAGTCATCCAGTGTTCACTGAGGGCCTAGCCATCCTGTCTTCACTGAGGGCCTAGCCATCCTGTCTTCACTGAGGGCCTAGCCATCCTGTCTTCACTGAGAGCCTAGTCATCCTGTCTTCACTGAGGGACTAGTCATCCTGTCTTCACTGAGAGCCTAGCCATCCTGTCTTCACTGAGGGCCTAGCCATCCTGTCTTCACTGAGGGACTAGTCATCCTGTCTTCACTGAGGGCCTAGCCATCCTGTCTTCACTGAGGACCTAGCCATCCTGTCTTCACTGAGGGACTAGCCATCCTGTCTTCACTGAGGACCTAGCCATCCTGTCTTCACTGAGGGACTAGCCATCCTGTCTTCACTGAGGGACTAGCCATCCTGTCTTCACTGAGGGACTAGCCATCCTGTCTTCACTGAGGACCTAGCCATCCTGTCTTCACTGAGGGACTAGCCATCCTGTCTTCACTGAGGGCCTAGCCATCCTGTCTTCACTGAGGTCCTAGCCATCCTGTCTTCACTGAGAGCCTAGCCATCCTGTCTTCACTGAGGGACTAGTCATCCTGTCTTCACTGAGGGCCTAGCCATCCTGTCTTCACTGAGGGCCTAGCCATCCTGTCTTCACTGAGGGACTAGCCATCCTGTCTTCACTGAGGGCCTAGTCATCCTGTCTTCACTGAGGGACTAGCCATCCTGTCTTCACTGAGGGACTAGTCATCCTGTCTTCACTGAGGGCCTAGTCATCCTGTCTTCACTGAGGGACTAGCCATCCTGTCTTCACTGAGGGACTAGTCATCCTGTCTTCACTGAGGGCCTAGCCATCCTGTCTTCACTGAGGCACTAGTCATCCTGTCTTCACTGAAGGCCTAGCCATCCTGTCTTCACTGAGGGACTAGTCATCCTGTCTTCACTGAGGGCCTAGCCATCCTGTCTTCACTGAAGGCCTAGCCATCCTGTCTTCACTGAGGGCCTAGCCATCCTGTCTTCACTGAGGGCCTAGCCATCCTGTCTTCACTGAGGGACTAGTCATCCTGTCTTCACTGAGGGCCTAGCCATCCTGTCTTCACTGAAGGCCTAGCCATCCTGTCTTCACTGAGGGCCTAGCCATCCTGTCTTCACTGAGGGACTAGTCATCCTGTCTTCACTGAGGGCCTAGCCATCCTGTCTTCACTGAGGGACTAGTCATCCTGTCTACACTGAGGGACTAGTCATCCTGCTGCCGGACTGGAAACCTAGCTGGCTATAGGAGCAGGTGGAATGACTGGTTTTGATAATCTAGGATTTAGTCAATATGTTTCACTGAACACCAAATGAAGAAATCTGCAGGCCATTCTTATACTATGTTGACCAATATATTCACCAAGGTTTGAAGCAAGGTGAGGATTAATATCCTAGCTTGGTAGGATATTAATACATGTTCTTTAAACAATTAAAAAAAGCCACAGTTAGACGGGCTATACTTATCATACATGTTTGAAAAATGTCAAGTTAAGATATCAAATAAAGCTAGATGTAGTGGCACACACCTTTAATCCCAGCACTCAGGAGATAAAGGCAGGTGGACCTCTGTGAGTTCCAGACCAGCAAGGGCTGCATAGAGACTCTTTCTGTGTGTGTGTGTGTGTGTGTGTGTGTGTGTGTGTGTGTGTGTGTGTTCACAGTATAGGTATAGATGTTGTGATCCTGTCAGAGCTTTAAGTTCATTTTTATCATGCTATTGTTGTACAGACTGCCCTGGCTTCACCAATGGGCTATAGCTGTAGTGCTTCCAAAATGCACTGAATCTCAAGCCCTTTATAAAAATGGGATCATGATGGGTTTCTTCATATAGGATGTACTTTAGCCAGTGCCAATACATTCATAGACTGGCACTTCGTGTCTGAGTTTATAAAATGACTATCTTCGTTTTAGCCACACCCCTACACATATGCACACAAACACATACATGCATGCACACACATGCACATACACATACATGCACACACATATATGCACATACATACATGCACACACATATGCATACATACACACATATATGTACACACCCCTACACATACACACATACTCACACACACATACACACACACACACACACACACACATACACACACATTCACATATTCACACATGCCTACTAAACACACACAGCCTATTGCAGGAGACAGAAGGGACACAGTGTGCTCCTACCTGGTGTCACTTGCTAGTGTAAAGGTTGTTGGTACATCCTATAATATTCCTCAGGTTAATGATTATATTTGGTTTACATTGCCAAGTAGACTGGTTAATTCCTGAATCCATCCTTTTATGTGTTGCTAGACACTCTTACGTAAAATCAGCATTTTCCTAATTCTGCCTACCATGAGGGCTGCTTGCACGAACTCTCTTATAAAGCAGCTGGGCTCTGGCTGGCATGGGTTTGCCCTGCATGAAAAATGCCTTGTGGGATACAGCTTGAATGTGGCCTCTTCTCTGACACATTTGTGACTGAGCATGTTCGGGATTTTACATTTGAATTTGGGGATTTTTTGTTTTTGTTTTTGGTGATTGCATATGCATAATGGAGTATCCTGGAGGTAGGATCCAAATCTATACACAGACTTTTTTTTAAATCATGTATACCAAATGCATAGCCTGTGATTGTTCCATATACTTTAAAACATCCTTTTTTATTATGCATACATAATTTCCCCCTCTTATCATTCTGTCTGTCTGTCAGTGTTCATAGCTGTTCCCATTTTGGAATACTTCAGTTTTCACAAGTCCAAGGCTGCAACTTGCCTTACATTTTACGCTCACTATCCACAGTGGAGCTAAGTTTCTCCCGTGGCCTGGGACGAGGGAATGCCTTGGCTGCTCCGCCCTCCTGAGTGTGGATGGTGTTTCATGGCCTCTACCTTGCAGCTCCCAGAACGAAGACTCTTCCTTCCATTTCGACGGAAGTGGGTACGCAGTTGTGGAGAAGACGCTCCGGCCCACCGTGACGCAGATCCTAATCCTCTTCAGCACCTTCTCTCCTAACGGGCTTCTTTTCTACCTGGCTTCGAATGGCACTGTGAGTCTCTGCAGCACTTGCTCCACTATGAACAGAACCGTTGCCTCAAGGTTACCTATGTCTACTGTACACTTCCCTTGCCAGAAATGAACAAATGTCTGTTCACTCCAGAAAGCGCACCCTTGGAGCAGAGAGATGCTTCCACCATGGCTTGCTAGGAGAAACAGTGAGGTTCGGAGGTTCGCTTATGGGGAAGTGAATGGAGAGTTAGTAACAGGCAAATAAGTCCCCAAGACCAATGCAGGACCGAGACGTCTCTCCCCAGCATGGGTGATGCTCCCAAACACTGTTCCATGTAGGCCCCTGTCAGTCAGTTCTGCTCCTCTTCATAAGGGCCCATCACCTAAGTCCACCGGAGCTGTACCTACAGGAGAGAGTACACCACAGAAACAAGTGGTTGGCTGGAGTCTTACATGAGAGTTTCTGTATTCTCTGAGGAACGTCACCAACCTGATCTTGTCAAGGTCTCTGAGCCAAGGTTTCTACAAGTTCTTACACCTGTAATCTCCACGCATATGCTGCATAGCTTCTCATTTAAAAATCACTTACTAATGAACACAAATTCAGGAAGAACTATCAGGAAACACGTGAAGGCAGAGTTGAGCACAGGTGTCAGTCAAATACTTCCTGTTACATTCTAGTTCTTATTCTCTGTGCAACCACAGTGGCCTTGCTTTTCTAAATTATTTTTATTAGTATTTTGTGTGTCTGTGTGAGTAGTTTCCCTGCCTGCATGTCTATGCACCATAAGCATGCTTAATGTCTGCTGAGGCCAGAAGAGGGCACTGGACCCCCTGGGACTAGAGTCACAGATGGTTGTGAGCTGCTGGGTGGATGCTGGGAATTGAACCCCAGTCCTCTGCAAAAGCAGCCAGTGCCCTTAACCACTGAGCCATCTCTCGAGCCACACCGTAGCTTCATTTAAATCTCACCTACAGGAATGGTCCCCTTTTTGTCTTGCATGCTGGCCATATTCAGAAACAGCTTACTCGTGAACTTAAATACAAAGCACAGAGACAGTCCGGTTCTCCTACTACTAAATGAATTTTGGTAACAATTAATAGCAAGTTTAATTCTTGGTAATATTCCACAAAGCCACTGGGTACATTTTTACTTTTATGTAACAAACTAGCTGTTTAACTCTAACTTTTATGTAACAATCCCGAGTTTGACTCTAAGAGTTTTCTTCCATCTCTAACTTGGGTGGGATAAATCTAGAGATAAAGACGTATCTACAGAGAAGACTTCTTTCCTCCACAGAAGGACTTCCTGTCAATCGAGCTGGTCCGCGGCAGGGTTAAAGCGATGGTGGACTTGGGATCAGGACCCCTCACTCTAATGACAGACAGGCGGTATAACAACGGAAGCTGGTATAAAATCGCCTTCCAGCGGAACCGGAAACAAGGTAGGCACACAGGGTGCACTTCTGTAGTGTTGGCTGCCCCTCTAAGAACAAGCCTCACTCCAAAACTAGTGTGATCGCTATGCCCTGTTAGCTTCCCACTGCATCTTAATGATATTAGAACGCATCACCCTCAGCACTCGGCCACAGCTGCACTCTTGAGTGGAATTTGATTGACAGCTACCTTCGCCTATGGAATGAGAAACAATGGGACCCACCTATTGCTGGAAGAAGAGTATAATTCTGTTTATCTGAGGTTTCAGTATTTCTTGTTAAATGCAGGATTGGAAACAAGAACTGGATTCATGCTGTGCACTAGTCTTCAGTGCATGTTCTCCGAACAGCGAAGAACAACGCCAGTCAAATTTGCAGGATTTAAAAGAGCACGCCCTTGTAAATGGGATGTGTTGGCAGAGGTTTATGCAGTGTTAACTGTCCCTTTCTCCCCTCCCTCTAGGACTGCTAGCTGTCTTCGATGCATATGACACCAGTGACAAGGAGACAAAGCAAGGAGAAACTCCAGGAGCCGCTTCCGACCTCAATCGGCTGGAGAAAGACCTGATTTATGTGGGTGGATTACCTCACTCTAAGGCCTTGAGGTATGACGAGAAACTGTGGGGCGGTCGAGTGGAATCCCCAGGCCTCTCGGGCCCAGCGTGCGAATGGTCCTCCTGTCCTTGCCTCCAGGAAAGGGGTCAGCAGCAGAAGCTATGTGGGCTGTATCAAGAACCTGGAGATATCCAGGTCCACCTTTGATTTGCTGAGAAATTCCTACGGAGTGAGAAAAGGCTGCGCACTGGAGGTGGGGAGCAAGCGTGGTCACGGGGTCTGGAGGGGTTTCCACAGGTGCCGGGTGGTTTACCCTATGGTAAAGCCGCAAGGGAGGCAGGCAGTCCCACAGCAGCAGGCCAACTGCACTCTCCTCTCCCCTGTCGCCAGCCCATCCAGAGTGTGAGCTTCCTGCAAGGCGGCTACATGGAGATGCCGCCCAAGTCTCTATCACCAGAGTCTTCCCTGCTGGCCACATTCGCCACCAAGAACAGCAGTGGAATCATCCTGGTTGCCCTGGGCAAGGATGCGGAGAAGGCCAGTGGGTCTCAGGCACATGTGGTGAGTAGCTGTGACCCATGGAAGTAGAACATTCTGGAGACGTGCATGGGGAATTTCGGCCTCACTAGTTTACTATAGCTGCTTACAAGTGGCTATATACAAGTGCTTTTTAAATTAATAATGAAAGTTATAACTGCAGAATGTTCTGCACATGGATGCAAGATTTCCTGAGTCACATGATCAATATCCCACTTCCAGGGGTAGAGGAGAGGCTGCTGCCCTCAGACTGAAGCCACTCCTCAGGGCGGAGGCCGGGTTTCCCTCTGTGTGCAGTGCTTGTGGCAGAATGAAAGTTCTTCCTTTACATTGTTGGGGGGATGGGATTTGATGTTGTTAAAAGTGTGTAGGGAGGAGAGAGACAGGTGTGGCCTATGACAGGTGCCCAGTGGCAGGAGCAAGCAGAGAAGACATTTTCCCGAGTTTGATTCCCCACTAGAGGGTGCCATGCAATCAGATAACTGACGGGAAGGCTGGAGAACACTAGTGTGCGGTCTTGATGAAGGAGAGGCCGCATGTGTGCAGTTCACACGTGCCCTCACACTCAAGGCATGGCTGTGCAATCCCATCATGCACCATGCATGGCGGATACTGCTTCCTAAGCTTTATGGGGGGAAAAGAAGGTTCAGAGAACCTGATTAAGCTGCCCAAGTTCACATGGTATTTACCCATCAGAACCAAGGCTGGGTGGGTTACTAGTCTGCGGACCCTGAGGATGACAGGGGCCCCTCCACCAAGGGCTGAGGGGGACTGGGACTTGTGGGTTTCATTAATCCAGTTTTTAGTTGAGGTGAAATCCGTTCAAGATGAAGCACTTTACATTTATTTATTTTTTAAGATTTATTTATTTTATATATGTGAGTACTCTGTCGCTGTCTTCAGACACACCAGAAGAGGGCATCCAACCTCATTACAGATGGTTGTGAGTCACCATGTGGTTGCTGGGAATTGAACTCAGGACTTTTGGAAGAGCAGTTAGTGAACCATCTCTCCAGCTCCAAGATTAAGCACTTTAAAGTGAAGTGTTCATTCAGTAGCTCTTAGTGCATTTAGTGAAGTTAACTTTATCTGGCTGCACATGTTTTCCTCGCCCAAATTAATAGTTTGTGCCCTGAAAGGAGCAGTCAGTCTTCATCCTGCCCTCTCAACCCCTGGCAGCCAGGCTGGTCCTCTCCGGACGGCTTACTTACTATAGAGAGCTTGTACTGTCGAGCCAGGTACAGTGTTGTCTCACAGTCGTTACTTGGTGTGTCTTCAGGGTCCATCCACATTTTATTACGTATTTGATTTGCTCTATTCCTTTCTACCCCTCCCCCCGCCCCCGCATTTCACTCTGGGGCTGTAGTGGTGGGTCTGCTGTCGGCAAGGGCATTGGGAAACACATCTCAGGTCTGGGGCTGGCTTTATAAACTGCTGTGCTGCTTCTCAATGTCACAAGGAAGTTTTAGGAACTTTAAGTGTCCTCAAGTCCTTCTTGCCCTTAATGCCATTTCCAGAAATGTTAGAAGTAATCTATAGGCCCAAGGAAATCAAATTAGGAGGTTCCATGTACGGTAATCGAAAATTAGAAGTGTCTCAAAAATAATTCAGTGAAAAAAAATTAGTCTCCCGCATCATGCAGCAGGAAACAGCAAGCGTGGGACTTCGCAGAGATAGAAATCTGTGACAGGGCCACAGGGCCAGCCACAGCAGGTCACAGAGTGACGCTGATAGGAGCACAGTGCATCAGATCCAAAAGCACCATGACTGACTAAGCGCACCATGACTGACTGACTAAGCGCACCCTGACTCTCCTAAGCGCTTGCTTGCCTTGCATCAACAGGCCTATGTCATCCGTACAAGGAGAAACATGTTACAGTCCCTTCAGTAATGTGTTGTGTTTTGGAAAATGTATCCTTCCAGCCCTTCTTTTCCATCCTGCTGATCGAAGGCCACATTGAAGTGCACATCAGTTTTGGGGACGGGACCAGTCTGAGGAAGGCCCTCCTGCACGCCCCCACCGGCTCCTACAGTGACGGCCAAGAACATTCCATCTCCCTGGTTAGGAATCGGAGGTACTTAGCTCCTGGGGTTTGTGTCAGCTTGGGAGGCTGAAGTGAACTTGGGAAAGCTCATTATCCTTGGTATGACTGACACCTGCTGTGATTGACACCCTGTGCGATTGACACTCAGTGTGACTGACACCCGGTGTGACTGGGACAATTGGCACAAAGTCATGAACAGTCGTAGTTCTTACTGTTTCAAATGCCGGAACTCTACCACAGAGTCAGCTCTCTTCTAGTTTGTAGTGATGTGTTTGTGAAATTTTCATAGTTGAGAATCTTAGCTTTGCCCTCTATCTAAGCCCGATATAAACTCCTTACAAACTGGATGAATGTGGTGGTGACCAGGAGGCCGGGTTTGGTGGGCAGTGCTGTGCCAACAGTAAACGCCATCCTGTCAGTGCTCCGTGTGCTTCCATCTGCAGCTGCGGACCTTGTGTTTGAGACAGGCTGGGTGTTTTCACAAGAGGAAAAAAGATATTTGAACGCACACGCTTATCTTTAATACTCAGACAAGCTTGGCGATGTGTTCCTAGGTTTTACTCTTTGATGTCACATGTTGTGCTTCAAGTTCCCATCTTTTGAATTCACATACAATCCCATGCCAAAAGTTTTCTGTAAGAAAAAAATTATCATTCCAAAAGAACTTGCTAGGCTCACATATGAAAACGGAGCCCTTCGCTGTACTTACAACGCTCATTTTGTTCTCCTTTGCTCTGGTAGAGTTATCACCATACAGCTGGATGAGAACAGTCCCGTAGACATGAAGTTGGGTCCGTTAACAGAAGGAAGGACGATCAACATATCCAACCTATACATAGGGGGACTTCCTGAGGACAAGGGGACCCCGATGCTCCGGATGCAGACTTCCTTCCACGGGTGCATTAAAAACGTGGTCTTCGACGCTCAGTGAGTGTGGCCGGCTCTGTTCAGTGTTCTTGCGCCGTGTCCTCTGCCTTCTGAGTTGGCTGTGGGAGGTGCTCTCCAGGCTCTCCGGTTATAAGGAAACCTCCTTGGCCTATCACGGCAGTTTCTCCCAATGGATCTTGTAGGGTCAACGTGGTGGTCAGGTCTGACCATCAAATTGTATTTAGAGAAAAATCATCACCAGCTGCCTTTGTGTGTGTAGTGTGGAGCACTGAACTGGGCTCTGAAGCATGTTGGGCAGTCACCCTACCCATCCTTAAGTGTACCCTTATGAGAACCCAGCTGTGGCTAACAGCCACATCTTATTCACGGCTTCCCCCAAGACAGTTGCTGTATGGTTAAGTTTTGCAAGTCTCCATTCTCGGTGAAGAAGAGAATTATTATGTGCACAGGTGGCTGGTGTTCGTTCCTCCTCCCCCAAGCTCTAGTCACATTGGACTAGTGGAGAAGTTGGGTCTGAACCAAAGGCCAGCATCTGCCTACAGGAAATCACAACGGGCTCAGTAGCAGGAGACACTCATTCCACCCTTGCTCAGCTGCTACAGGGACTTCCTGAGGACAAGGGGACCCCAATGATCAGGATGTAACTGAGAGGCGGCAGGGGTCTTTTACAGTCACTGTGTCCTTCTCTGAGAAGTGACCTTCTAGGAGTCCCTTGAACAGAGCAAGAGTAGGCATAGAGTTGCACAGAGTCCGGAGCAAGGGCAGAGCCTACTCGGGCATCTGTAGGTTTATCTACAGCCACCTGTTAGATGCCATCCATCCCTGTGCTGACGAGGCAGCTTCATCTCCTCAAAGCCCTGGGCTCTGGAATGCACAGTCGGCACAGCTTTGGGAGGTGCCAGTGAGATCCAGGCTGCCATGGGACACTGGCTAGAGCTTCTATGCAGAGAGACCAGTGACAAGGCCAGCTCAGAGCAAAGAGCCACGTCAAATGTGGGGTGGGGACCGGAGACTCGATGACCTGAGCGCCCAGCCTACAGAAGGTGACAGTCGTGACTGCACTCTGAGCTCAGGACATCCTAGTGACCAGCATTGCCCTGGTTTGGGGGGTGTAAGCTTATTTTAATCAGAACCAAATAGAAAACTGTGTGCCCGCCCATGTAAATCGGGCACTGTGATGGTTGATTAGCTTGGTTGCCCTAAGAACAGTGAACCAGTGGTGTAAAATGGGTTCTAATTACCCCTTCTAATCAAACGACTGGGTTCCCAAGCTGCTCCATGGTGGTTTCATTCCAATCCCTTTTAGACTTTTGGACTTCACCCACGCGACTGGCTCCGAACAAGTCGAGCTGGACACATGCTTGCTGACTGAGGACCCCACGCAGGGCCCGCACAGAGAACACGGGGAACCCCCTCCAGAGCCCCCAACTCTACCACAGCCTGTAAGCACCACATCTTTCAATGGCATCACCCAGGTCTGGGCAGGAAGAAAGCCACATGCTGGGGGAGGGGACCCAGGCAGAGAGACTCTGAGAACGCCAAAACTGGAGCCAGGAAGCAAGGGGAACCCGGGAGTCGGGGCGGCTGGAGAGAGGCTGAGAGAGAGTCTGGAACCGAGTCCCAAGAGGCCATGGAAGCTGGGACGAGGGGAAATGTACCAGCTGTGCCCTCTCCCTGCCTCCCAGCTCCAGCTGTACCTCAGATGGCGGAATATCTGAGAGTCATTTATCTCTGAAGACTAGGAAGTGGCTTTAAGGATCTGATGAACAGCTGGCAGGGATAAGGCAGAAGCTCCTGTCCGTGGGTCACTAAGGGTCAGCACCTCAAGTGGTTAGCGCACCATGAGAGTTTTGCTAGTTTCCCTAAGGCCCCAGGAGCGTGTCAGATTTAGGCGGGGAAGCATGGAAGTAAGCACGTAGCCGAGCCCCTGAGTGTGCTTCTGTGTTCAAGGACAGGAGTTTGGTCCCTGAAGGGAAATCGGTCACTACTCTTTTCTCCCCTTCTGATTTCTCAGAAGATGGTGTGTGGTTACTTCAAAGCAGCACCATCTCTGCAGGGCCCAGGAGTTCAAGACTGGTTCCTGGTTGTATATGTCTGCCTTGAGCCACATAACAGTCTCGGGATCCTGCGTGAGACAACGTGGAGGCCAGCATTGCCAAAGGCGCTGCCCTGTGCAACTGGCTTCTGGCCAGGGCCGGGGCTCGTTCAAGCCTGGTTTTTATTTTCATATCCTCTACCTAGTATGTGAATTTAAGGGCCTGTGAGACCTGAGGGCACTGTTGTCTCCCTGTGGTATCCCAGCTGTGGCTGCCTTTCGGCCACAGGTGTCCTTAGGCCATCCTCCTGATCCCTTAGGCCCAAGGAAGTCTCCTGGGGAACTCCCATATCTATCTGTGGGAACGTGAACTGGAGCAATGGTGGAAAATGGCAGGAAGCTCAGATTTCTCTCTGGAGAGAAAGACACTGAGGGGTATGTGGTTTAGGACAGAGGTCCAAATGAGTCAAATCACAGTGGTAGCAGCTGCTGTCCTGACAGGGTGGCTTCTAGAACACTTCCTTTATGGAAGAACATGTCTGTGTCAGTGGAGTCCTGGCTCCCCTGGCTCAGGGTCCCTCCCTGTGCACCTCTTACAGGAGCTGTGCGCGGTGGACACGGCTCCGGGGTACGTGGCAGGTGCTCACCAGTTCGGCCTCTCACAAAGCAGCCACTTGGTGCTCCCTCTCAATCAGTCTGAGGTCCGGAAGAGGTAAGCATTCTCCTGAGGTCGCCCCCAGGTTCTCCTTACCAGGCGATGATAAAAGCGTGGTGCTAGCTTCTGAAATAAGCGAATTTGCTCATACCAGACAGGTTTAGCACCCACATGGACCCCGGCAAGGATGCCATCTAATTCAGGCCCCTAATGATTGCATACTCTGCATTGTCCTAAAACTAGTGAAGGCGTTGCTGGTGACCTGCGTAGGAGTCTTGCTCAGTTTTGCGTCATTCAGAGCTCAGCTAAAATGTCATCTTTTCAGAATTGTCCACCTGAACTACTTAGCAGAGCAACCAGTGGGCCTCTCTGTGACGTAGTACAATGCTGATGTGGTTCTAGCCCTGATTTCAAGGCTTCAGGATCCAGCCTCATTTACTGTCTTAGAAAGTTCCCATCAGCCATCTGTGTCACGAATGGGAACACCTCCTCTCTCTCCGGCCACTGTAAGGACAGTGTATGATAAAGCAGCAATGGCTCGCATCCTGGAGGTCACTTTAACCGCTGGAAGCTGGCCGTCCTGGTGGCTGCTGCTGAGCTCCTGTCCTCCCTCAGGCTCCAGGTGCAGCTGGGCATCCGGACCTTTGCCTCCAGTGGCCTCGTTTACTACGTGGCCCATCAGAACCAGATGGACTTCGCCACACTCCAGCTGCACGGGGGCCGCCTGCACTTCACGTTTGACCTCGGCAAGGGCCGAACCAAGGTCTCCCACCCTGCCCTGCTCAGTGATGGCAAGTGGCACACGGTGAGTTCCCAGGAGGCCCTGCCACCTGTGCCAAACTTTCTCCCTGCGTCTGTGGTGGTGATTCCACTTTCTTGACGGGAATCTGTGCGTTTTGACCCCTTATTGTCTTTAGGTTTGACATCTCCCCCAAACGATGTAAGCACCTTGTCAGCAGGGCCCCTTTTCTGCTTCCTGAATTCCTCCAGACACTTGTTCAGTGTGGAACATCCAATAAACACCCAACAGCTGGCGATAGATCATTCTATCAGAGGTCTCAAAATGTTCTTGATTTGGTGAGAAACCAGCACTTTAGGATTTCATTGCTGTGAAAAACACCATGACGACCTACGGCAACTTTATAAAGGAAACCATTTCATTGAGGCTGGTTCACAGTTTCTGAGGTGTAGTCTGTCATCATCATGGCAGGAGGCGTGGCACTTTGTAGGCAGACATGGTGCTGGAGAAGGAGCTGAGAGCTCTACATCTGATCCACAGGCCGTAGGGGAGAGATTGGCACACTAGGCTTAGCTTGAGTATATGAGACCTCAAAGCCCGCCTCCACAGTGACACCACGCTTCCTCCAAGAAGACCACACCTCCTCATAGGACTACTCCATATTTAAACACGAGTCTGTGGGGTGCATTCCTCTTCAAAACACCACAACAACTGGCCTGTAAGGACTGAGCTGCTCTTCACAGCATCTGCTGGTGACCAGGACTCTGACGCTCTGTGGTAGAGTCTACCCATTTTTTCTACCAGCCTCAATCTATCCTCCAAGACAACATACCACAGGCAGAGCCATCCTACAGGGTTTAGTCTGGGCTCTCACTGATCTAAGGAGCGCATGCCCCAAGCTCATCTCTCTTGAAGATCTCTTGAACATGATTTGCAAATTCTGGATGCTTTCTTCTCTTGTAGGTCAAGACGGAATACATTAAAAGAAAGGCGCTCATGACTGTTGACGGCCAGGAGTCGCCCAGTGTGACTGTGGTGGGCAATGCAACCACGCTAGATGTGGAAGGGAAGCTGTACCTCGGAGGCCTTCCCGCTCACTACAGGGCCAGGAACATCGGGACGGTAAGCAGCGACTTGTGTTTTTGTGGAAGACTGTCATTTGAGTTATTTTGAGTCTGGGGCTCACTAGATGGTGCAGACACTGTAAAGATCATACATAGGTCATGTGGCGTGGCTTCCCTGTTGAGACGCCCAGTTTTCCCCGCCTCATGGCTAACGAGTAAGCCCTTTTCTGAAGCCAGTCACCCCCAAGCGACTTGGGGAAAGCCCAGCAAATTTGTATGTGTACATTAGTGAGAGAATCACTCTGGATTCGAGCAGTGTTTTAGTAAAATGGTAGAAAATTCTTCCAGGGCATTATCCCTGAAGCACCGGATGGAGAGCGCAAAGGGGGCGTCCACGTGAGGAATTGCCACAGTTAAGCTTTAGAGACCTAGGTGCTGTCGTAATGTGTGCTATTGAGGGAGGCTTAATGAGGCACAGGAAAACTGTGTCCTGTCTCATCACCAGCTCCACCTACTCTCCTGTCTCACTCACTTTAGATCACCCACAGCATCCCTGCCTGCATTGGGGAAGTGATGGTTAATGGCCAACAGCTGGATAAAGACAGGCCTGAGTCGGCCTCTGGTGTGGACAGGTGCTATGCGGTGGCCCAGGAAGGAACTTTCTTTGAAGGAAGTGGATATGCAGCTCTTGGTACGTGCTGTTAGCTGCCTGGGAGGAACTCCTTGGGTTTAGTGTGTGCTCTGAAGTGATGTGGATCCGTCTCTGATAGGATAAGACCCTGATAGAGAGGCTGCCTAAAGCTGTGTCTGTTACTCGGTGTTCTGGTCTGTACCTAACTGTTCATACACAGCCTTCACCAGTCTTGTTCCAGGCAGATGGCTAGAGTTTATGTAGGTCACATTCCCTGCCCAGGTTAATAAAGACCCTTGAATTAAAAATCAGGTGTGCACATCTGTGATTCCAATGCTCTGAAGGCTGAGGCTGGAGGATCCCAAGTTGCATAGCAATCCGAATGATAATGATGATAGCTTGTCTTTAAAAATGAGAATCAGGAACTACTGAGAAGAACCAAGGTTCTGGTTGGAGACGACGCAGGGAGCCTGAATGCAAAGGCTGCTCGGCCTGACTTTTAGTCCCAGGCTTGATAACACCTGCCTTCTGGTGCCAATATTCACCCAACAGTAGTGATGCCCTCCAAGGTGCAAATACAGTAAGGTGCTAACAGGGAAAGACGGGCAAGCTGGAGTATCCAGGGCCTGAGGGACCAGATGCAGATGAAGGAAGTCCCTGCCCACGCTCTGTGCTGGTTTGTGACCGAGCTTCAAAGGCAGTATTTCTGTCTGGGTTTGGCCATGCACACCTGGAATTTCAGCACTCAGGTGACAGAGGCAAGAAGATTGCAAATCTGGTGGTAGTTTGATAACATAGCAAGGTTCCATCTTAGAACAAAAACAAAAATCTAAGTGTTTTTTCTTACGAGCACTGAAGCCTGGGGGATGTGTGGGGATGCAGCTGGATCCAGGTCTTGAACCATGAGTGCTTTCCCAGCCCAGCCTTGTCCAGCCTGTGGGTTCTTACCATGACAGTGCTGTCTTGTGTTTTTCAGTCAAAGAAGGCTATAAAGTTCGGTTGGATTTAAATATCACGCTGGAGTTCCGTACTTCCTCTAAGAATGGTGTCCTCCTGGGAATCAGCAGTGCCAAAGTGGATGCCATTGGCCTAGAGATTGTAGACGGAAAGGTAGGTGGTCCACCTGCAAGCTCCGCCCACCCTACCAGAAGCAGAGCAGGAAAGAGATGTAGAAATTTCTTAGATTCAAGTCTCTTACTATCCACTTCATTAGTGGAGACAAAAGAAATTTCCGTTACTATTTTAAAATCAGATAGTCCTAAAAAGCTATGTTCAGAGTAACTTCTTTTCATATATTTGAATCAAAGTGGCATTTCTGCCTGCACTTTACCAGGAGTAATAATGCCCATATAATGCCCTGTCTCTTCTAATAATTTTTAACTATTCACTTGCAAATAAGCAGCATTGCACAGGATTGCATTGGAATGAACACACACACACACACACACACACACACACACACACACAGAGCTTCTCATAGTCAGGTCAGGTAACGGCCCACACTGATTCCCCACGGGACAGCGTCACAGCCCTCAGGACTTCACAAGATGGACCATGTGTGCACCTGCCTGTGTGCATAGCTTGCGATATGCAAATGAAACTGTCTGCTGCTGCCCTCAAGACCCTGGCAACCATGGCCTTACGGCCAGACTCCTCCCATGGTGTCCCTTGGTAACCACAGCCCCTAGGCCCCGCCTTCCTTGCCCTCGGCAGTCACCTATCTGCCTCCACCTCTCAACTGTCATTTTAGAAATGTTGCATGCTAAGTTCATGCAGTGTGGTGCCCTGAGAGTCCAGGTAGGTTGTGTACAGCAGAAGTTATTTATTATTACAGAGCGTTACTTGGCAGGTTGAGCGTACCACGCTTTGGTTTGTCCTTTTTGATTTAATTCTGGTGCTCTTGCATCTCCGCCTCTCATGTCCCCTCCATGCTGGGAACCAAATGAGCACAGCCTTCCACAGGGCATCCATCTCTGGCTGTGCAGTTGTCTCCTCCACAGAAGGAGGCTGCAGCTGCTCATCCCCTCTGGGGCCATGTGTGCACAGGCGAGAAGCGCATGGAGGGTCATCTGAGGTCCCCTCTCTTTCTTCAGGACGTTGCATCCATGGCTACAGTTCGGTTAGGCTCCTGCCCTTGTCCTCAGGTGGACCTCATACCTTTGGCTGTCACCACAAGTGGCCTGGGGTCTCAGTGTCGCCAGTGGGCGGGGACTCCTCCCAGACCCTGTGCACTCCAACCCCTGGTGACTCCTCTTCCCGGTGTCTTTGCCGTGCTGCCTCTCCAGCCGGAGCTACCCTCCATCCCACTGCCTTGCAGGAGAGAATGGGCACGTATGTTATGCCGTCCTTGAGCCACAGAAACCATGGATGCTGGAGTCTTGGGTTGCCCTCTCCTGCGATGTGCTTGGCCACCATGAGTGAGATGCTGGAAGGCAAGAGATACGGTGTCTCTCAAATCCACACGCTCAAGTCCTACCCACGAGTGTCTCTCAGGGTCTGATCTGATGTGGACTTTAAAGAGGCAATCGGAAGCTAGTGAGATGCCTTACTGGGCATGAAGGCCTGATGCTAATACTAATGACGTCAGTTCAATCTCCAGAACCCACAGGGACGGAAGGAAAGAAAAACACAATTCCAGCCTTGACTTTTGCATGCTCAGACATGGGCACACGCACACGCACCCACACAACAAATAAGTGTAAACAAACGGTAACTCAGTTAAAACGAGGTCACTAATGTGGGCCATGAACCAAGCCGACTGTGACCACCAGGACACAGACCCACAGGAGACCAGGTGAAGAGGAGGCTCCCATGCCTTACTTGCTTGGTTTAGTGTTTTCCTTTCTTGGGTGGGGTCCAGGGAAACGGGCAAAGCTCTGTTTGCCTTGCCGGTCCCCTCCCCTCTTTTTGGGTGATGGTGGCGCATGCCTGTAATCCCAGCACTTGGGAGGCAGAGGCAGGCGGATTTCTGAGTTCCAGGATAGCCTGGTCTACAGAGTAAGTTCCAGGACAGCCACAGCTACACACAGAGACACCCAGTCTCAAAAAACCAAAATCAAAACAAACAAAAAATACTACCTCCATGACAGGCTGCTACCTCAGTGCTGTGGTTTAGAGCCAACTTTCCTTCTCTTCCTATACGTTATTTTTTTTTTTTGAAAAACCTAACATCTATTTATAATTTTTCCTGTGATGCCTCAAAATATTATCTGAAGTGTAAAAGCCGTGAAAAAATGTAATTTTCTTTTGTATTGTATATTTTACCTTTTTTTTGTTGTGTTCTATATATTGCTTCTTATTCTTTTTCAGCTTTATTTAGTGTTCTTTCCAAAGCCCTGCAATACACAGCTCTAGTGTGTCACAGTGTGCTCTGAAAGAGTGGTCTCCTGGGTGTCTGGTCCGAAAGTCACTGTGGGCAATGCTAACTGTGGACCCTGCTGGTACACCATAGCTCAGGCTGGCCCCAGGCTCACTGGGTACCTGTGTCTCTCCTCAGATCTTCTCACCCCACCCCCACCCTAAACATCCCCAGCTCGTGGGTCTCCCTTCCTCCAGTTTCTGGTTCCTTTATGGCCCTGTCATTGCGGCCATGTGTCCTCTCTCTCTCTCCGTAGTTCTGTCTACTGGTCATGTTTAGTCTGCTACTTTCTCTGTCTGCTCTGGACTCTCCCACATGCCTCTGGCTGTCCTCCTCCCGTCAGCCATACCTTGGCACAATCATGTCCTCGACTTTCCACAGTTGGCTGCATGGGAAACTTAGACCAACATGCTTGAAATTCTCACCTCCCTCAGTCATCCTGAGCTGCCAGAACCACGTAATGGTGGACCTGTACACCCCAACACTGCCCTGCAGGTCATTAAGTTAATCTCCCATATCTGAATATCATCATATCCTGATAGATGCTAGAGGTTAGACCTCTAATGTGTGAGCAGGTTTTGGAGGGACACCGGTCAGCCCAGAACCCTTCTCCACCCTGCGCAAAGCCCTGGCTTTTTGTTCATTGCCGCTCACCGTTGAGGAGCATCTGGGCTTGGTCAGGAGAGTGAACGAGTGACCGTGCACAGGTACTGTGCAGACTCAGCCTCTGGGGACACTGCCGGCTCCTGAAGATGTCCTGCAGTACCCCGAGAATGGAGCACTGATTTCAGGACTGTGGGGCCGGGATGGAGTCCCGGTCCTACAGGAGGTGATTCTCCACCGCCATTGTCTGCCTCGGTCATTGCTCCTTGTGCCGTCCTCCCCTCTGAGGACAATTCGTGAATGTGCTGTGCTCCATGGTTTCTTGGCCTCCTGGCAGAGGTCCGGTGTGAACAGGCAGTGGCCCCCAATACAGAAAAACTCACCGAAGTATTTGCATTGTCCAGGTCTTGTTTCACGTCAACAATGGTGCTGGAAGGATAACAGCCACCTACGAGCCCAGAGCGGCCAGAGCTCTCTGCGACGGGAAGTGGCACAGGCTCCAAGCCCAGAAAAGCAAGCACAGAATCGTCCTGAGCGTGGACGGAAATGCTGTTAGGGCCGAAAGCCCACACACCCACTCCACCTCGGCAGACACCAACGATCCCATTTATGTGGGCGGCTATCCTGGTATGTGTGACTCCGATCCCGATCCCTGTATCTATGCAGAAGGCTCAGTCCTGGGGAGGTGTGAGCGCAAAAGATCATGGGTAGGGGCTGAGTACTGGATAGTTTAATGGCATGTCCCACCCACCGTTTTAAAGGAGCAGTTTGTACCTAGCCAGGCAGTGGCAGCACAAGCCTGTAATCCCAGCACTTGGAGGCAGAGGCAGGCAGATTTCTGAGTTCGAGGCCAGCCTGGTCTACAGAGTGAGTTCCAGGACAGCCAGGGCTACACAGAGAAACCCTGTCTTGAAATACGGTACCTAAACTTTCTTGGGAAATTTAGCATAACACTGTCACGTACCAGTTTCTCACTGAGAACGTTGGCTCTGCCGTCAGGTAAGCTGGATGGTCCCACCTTTGCCCTAGATGATCTCAAGGTGGGAATCGAAGTCAGGGATAGACCGGACTCATAGTCCTGTATCAAATTTGCATTTGAAATGTCCCAAGAAATTATTGCAGATCCTCAACACCTGTCTTGTGACTTTCCCAGTCCCAACTACACCTTCAAGTTACTGCCTGTTAAAAGTTGCCAGGGATTCTGCTATCCACAAAATCCACGTGATTTGAGGGTCTGCTTGAGATTATTTTTGTCTCTAATGTACAATTTACCCTATCTCAACAAAACTAAGCCGCACTGTCTCCCTCCCTGAACAGCCCACGTGAAACAGAACTGCCTGAGCAGCCGGGCCCCGTTCCGGGGCTGTGTGAGGGATCTCAAGCTGAGCAGAGGCTCACAGGTGCAGACCTTGGACCTGAGCAGAGCCTTTGACCTGCAAGGCGTCTTCCCTCATTCCTGCCCTGGGCCTGAGCCCTGAACGGCCGCCAGACTCTTCCCTCGGAATCATCGCCAGTGTGTTGAGTCTGTGAGCTCACACATCTTCCATTCCCATTCCATCGCCAGCTCAGGTTACATTTCCAGAGGGGAAAATGCTGTATTTATGTTGAACTAAAGCCACATGGACAACAGATACCTCTATTAAATGGTCTAAAATGTCAGCGGAATTTGTGGTCTCCTTTTCTGAGTTTTTCAGATGGAACTGTGTGGGCGTGAGATTTTCTGCTGAAGACTTGATAGTGCTCGCTGGTTTGCATTCTGAGCATTAAAAAAAATAAAATAATATGTCAGAGCAGGCTGTATTAGATTAGAGCATAGAATAGACAATTCCGTTTTTTAAAGTTTCACACACTGGGTGGAAATCAGGACCTGAGCACAGCCTAAATTGGTTTCTCACTCAAACTTTATTCAAAGGCTGACGATAGGATCCAGAGCCTAAGGCACGTTGTCTTACAGGGGTTGGCATAGAGTTTAATGCCTCTCAACAAATGCAACCGGGAAGGTGGGAGTGACTCTCTAAGGGCATGACATCAATAAATGCCAATCTCAAGAGGGAAGATGTGGGGTGGCTCCCATTTCTTTTTGTCAGACACCTGTGTATGTAGCCCAGGTTGGCCTTGAGCACACAGCTAATCAACACCAGCTTCGCTTTCTAGTTCTCTTAGCCTCTGCCCTGACCCCTCCATACCTGGCAGGAGATGTTAAATGGTTTTCTTGACTTGCCTTCCTGGCACCTCTGTGCCTAGGGCAAGGTTGTTAAAGCTGCTATTTTATCCGAGCGTAATGAGGACAAGGAAATTATGCATGTTTTCTGTGAATGGAGTGATAGAAAATTTAACAGAGAAATAGAAAATATAAGAAAGAACAAAATAAAAGTTCTTTGTTTACTTTGTGGGCAGGGTGTCACTACAGCCCCAGGTGTTCTGGAACTATGTAGAGCAAGCTGAGATCTAACTCTGCTATCCTACTACCTCTGCCTCATGAGAGCTGGGGTTAACTGTGTGTGCCTTCACTCCTGACCCACAAAGTTCTAAGGGTCAAGGACTCAAACTTCAGCAAAATAAAGCTAAATATGGCCAGCTCACAGGCAACATCATACTAAGTGTACTGGCTGGTTTTGTCTGTCAACTTGACACAGGCTGGAGTTATCACAGAGAAAGGAGTCTCATCTGAGGAAATGCCTCCATGAGATCCAGCTGTAAGGCATTTTCTCAATCAGTGATCAAGGGGGGGGGGGGCTCTTTGTGGGTGTAGTGCTATCCCTGGGCTGGTGGTCTTGGGTTCTATAAGAGAGCAGGCTGAGCAAGGCAGGGGAAGCAAGCCAGTAAGCAACATCCCTCCATGGCCTCTGCATCAGCTCCTACTTCCTGCCCTGCTTGACTCCCAGTCCTGACTTCCTTTGGTGATGAACTGCAATATGGAAGTGGAAGCTGAAAAACCCTTTCCTCCCCAACTTGCTTCTTGGTCATGATGTTTGTGCGGGAATAGAACCCCTGACTAAGACACTAAGTATTGAAAGATGCAGTCACTCCTTTGAGAGCTGGAAGAGACAGCTGCCGAATCTACGCTCACTATTCCTAATCAATACACGGTGGACTCTTAGTCTATCAGGGAGGTGAATAAGAGGAGGGGCGCATAAACAGGAAAGGAGACGGTCAAACTATCCTGACTTGTAGAAAAACATAAAGGTTCTCCCAAAAGACTATGAAGAGGGATGAATTCAGTGATGTTGCAGGTTATGAAACCAACATGTGAAAACCAGCGGCTTTCATTCCAGTAACAGGAATTATGAGGAAAAAAACCACGAAATAATCCCATTCACGATCCCTACCCAAAAAAGAGTGGGAGGGAGAGAAATGGGGGCTGAAGAGCAGAAGAGGAAGAAGAGGGAAAAACAAGAAGAGCAGAACCCACACGTCTAGGAGGACGACGGAGTGAAGGCTTGTGTAGCACACATCAACACCGACAAAAGAAAGTTAGGAGATGCAGACTCAGAAACCTATGCAAAGACGGAGTGTCCCCCCCTCCCAACACACACACGTTAGAACTGGGAGAGCTTATACTGACTTAAAAAAAAACAAAAACCTGTATTATCCAAAGTAACCTTATTTTAATGCAACCTCCATTAAAATCCCCATGGCATCCTTCACAGAAGTAGAAGAGATAATTCTGAAAAGCGTAAAGAAACACCAAAGAGTGGCCCAAGCAGTCACTTTTTCAAAGATCTTTCTTTTTTTATTGCTGTGCATGTTTCTGTCTGTGGGTGACTGAATTGGGCAGAAGACAGTAGGTAAAAGAGCTGGAATTAGAGGTTTAGAGTCCTGAGATGTGGGTACCAGAAATTGAACTCAGGTCCTCTGCAAGAGTGGTAGGCGCCTTTAACTGCGGAGCCATCTCTCCAGGCCTGCAAGCTGGAGAAACAGACGAAACCTGAGGTCTTTATGATGCCTCACTTTTGAGCAGTACTGAGCCGTAGTCACCAACACCGACATACAAACAGAAATAAACCTACCTGTTCCATTAATTTCCACCCTAAATATACCCATCTAAAACACACAATCCTGTTGTTTTAGTTATACGCTGTGAGTCTAGGTTGGGCAGCTCTATCACCATACTAACCTCTTGGCCGGCTATGAGACCCTTGCTGCTTGCAATTCCTCCCAGCCACGTGGCTCTGCTCCATCTTCTCTTCTTCCTCTCCTTCCCCTCCTCCCCTCTTCCTCTCTCCCAGACCTCCCATCCCACCTTTTACGTCTACTGGCCAATCACAGGCTCTAGCCTTTATTGGTCAGTTATAAAAAAAAAGGGCAAAAGATTCACATGTTATCTGAGTATGTGAGAGACTTTTCACAGCAGGGCATCCCTTCTTGAGGAAGCAAAATTAACATCAGAAAACAGCACCAGGGCAACCTACAAAACCTACTCTCCCATCTCCACCATTTCTTAGCAAAAGTACCCCAAAAAAAGTATGGGAAAAATGACCTCCTTCAATAAATGGCGCTGGGGAAACTGTACATCCGGACAAGGAATACAGAACTTCGACTCTTATCTGTAGTGCTGTGCAAAACCTAACAAGGACCAGATATCTAACTGCAAGGTTTAAAGCACAGGGAGACACTTCAGGATGCAGGTATAGACAATGGCTTCAGGTGTGGCCTGGAATATACAGGAAGCGAAAGAGAAACCATGATTACCGAAAGCCAGAAAGGTTCTCTATGCAAACAACAGAGCTGCCGGGAGGAAATATTTGCCAGCCACTTACCAACGGATTCCTATGAGATATACATAAGGTCCTCAAACAAAGCAAATAATCCAATGTGAAAAGGGCGAGGGGGCAAATAAATGATCTGAATAGACACTTCAAAATAAATGCTTATGCCGGCAAATCCATTTTAAAATGATCAGTCTCACTAACCAACAGGAAAAAAATAAATCCAAGTCCCAATACGAGATGTCAGCCCAATTACAATACCTATAACACCCCTCAAATAAGGTTAGGTAAAATAAATACTGCCAATGAAGTGCAGAAAATAGGAATTCCCATGCAGTGTCGGTAAATGTGCAAATTTGCATACTCAGACCACAGAACTACGTCCCTTCCCAGTTCCCAGGCATACTCTGCACCACAGCGCCAGACCTGCCTACCATCAGCTTAGGCCCTCCCTCACTGGGCACTCTCTGAGTTGGCCCCGCCCTTTCTGCAATAGCCCCGCCCCCAAGCAAGTATGGAGAGAGTAGGATGGTGTACTCTCCTGCAGATCCTGCCTCTGCAGGTCAGCTCTGCTCACCACACTTCATTGGCTGGCTGCTCCTACCTGCACCAGTGGGAGTGGGCTAGGAATTAGGGCAGAGTTTCCTGCCAAAGAGACTAGGGCATGGAAGCTTGGAGACACAGAAGCCACAGGTCAACCTGGAGTGGGCGTGGCCGTAGGGCCAGCGTGAGGGGCGGGGTCTGTCATGATCCTATTACTAACCACAAGCTGTTAGTAATAGGATCAGAACAGTTGTAGGGAGGTGAGCTGCAGCCAAACACTGAAGGACAAGGGTTTCAGTGAATACGAGGATTTGAGCAACTGGACCAGGATAACCCCATTCCTGGTACCAGCAGCCCCTTGCCAGGAAGGCTGGGGCTAATGCCTTGGGGGTAATCATTTATTCTCTCGGTTTAGATGACCACAATTGGTTAAGAATATTTTCTTATACTTTATCAATTATGGAGGAGGTTGAATCTGATAGCAGCATGCAAAAGTACTCAGTACAGTAATGGTGGTCATGAATTCGCTCCCAACCCAGACCTAATAGGGAGCTCTCCATGTGAAATTTCGTTTGATAAAATCGTCTGACCAACTCTGTGGTAAGTATTAATCTTCACGGCGCAGAGAAAGAGTCGAAGGCTTGAAGGGGTAGTTTCCCCAAGGCTCTGTACTAGGTGGAAGCAGAATCAGTACATGAGCTCAGAGACTGGGGAGATGGCTCGGTGGTTAAGAACACTAGCTGCTTTTTCAGATCTGGGTTCTATTCCCAGCAGCTCACAACTGTAACTCCAGTTCAGGGATCTGCCGCCCTCTTCTGGACTCCAGTCAAGCAATATGCACATCTATAAGAATAAAGAAACCTTGAGGAAAAAGCCCACACTTGGCCTTATGTTCCTCTGATCTGTTGTTCTTTTGTTGTTTTGTTTTGTTTTTGTTTGTTTTTTCGAGACAGGGTTTCTCGGTGTAGCCATGGCTATTCTGGAACTCACTCTGTATGTTTGAGCCATGGCCTCGAACTCAGAAATCCACCTGCCTCTGCCTCCCAAGTGCTGGGATTAGAGGTGTGTGCCACCACTGCCCAGCTAATAGACATCTTCAATTGTCAGTGGTAAAGGTTTAGTTGCTTGTCTGTTTTTACTTTTGTATCTTCTGAAGATTGATACTTTTGTAAAGTACTCTTCATATCTGGAACTTTTCTTAGCCCTGGTGTCAGTAACAAAGTAGCTGGGATCATAGACCAGGCCACAGCTTCCCGCTCTAACAAAGCACAAATGGTATACTATTAAGAGTTAACCACACAGCATATTTTAAGCCCGTGGGCAATGCAGAGGCCACACAGTCTCTTTCCTTGCTGTGTCTTGGTAGCCTTAACACTGACTACAAAAGAAAGTCAGAAAGTCCGAGACGAACCCGTTAGCTGGAGATACTGTTGGCACACATCCTGGCAGTGGTGGGTAAGGCAGTGGGAGGTGCAGTGACGGGGTGCGGCCGTTTGCTTTGCAGCAGCTTCTGACAGACTCTCTGGGGTCTTCCCACCTGGGAAGTGGGGGGACAGCTCTTGTTTTGTTCGTATTGCTATTAAGGTCAACAGTCTACATCATGCACGCCCTTACTCTCTGCCCCCTTCCTTGTCTCCTGCCTGGGAATGGACCTGGATGCAGACTGTCACTGTAAACCTCTCCCTGTCCTCAAGGAGTTTAAAAGGCGCCATCCTTTACCACCCAGTCTCTAAATCTCTCCAAGAGATATTCATGCCGCGTGCCTTGGGTACTGCAGCCTGGACTGTCCTTGGAGCCCCCAACATGTTGCTACCCATTATGTCTGTCCATCTGTTGTGTTAATAACCGTTGCAATAACATCCTCAGTACCTAGCAACCATCAATGCCACTGTGGCCAAAACCAAGCAGCCTGCAGAAACAGCAAGCAATGATATCAAGAAAGCTGGGACTATGTGTCCTCAGCCCATGTTTGGGACTTCATGTTCCTAGGCCAAAAGGAGTCATGTCCCTAACTTTCCAGAGTGCCCAGTAGGATAGCGGTGAAATGTGTAGGATCTCCGGGTATTTAAGTTATCTTCCCCCATCAGAAACAACATCTCTCCTGCTGAGTATCACAGGATTCATCTAAAAAAGACTCACCATCTACTACCATCTGGGATTTTGTTGTGGTGGTGGTAGTGGTGGTAAATGCTCACAGGGCCTTTGGTAAAATCCTTTGCAAGTGAGAATCTGTTTCACTTTTCTCCACAGAGCAGTGTGGGGTTTGAGGTGGAGCCTGTTTTCCAGTCCAGGGAGGCCAGGGTCTGCTGGGTTGCTGCTCTCCTCCCATGTGGGTTTGCCTGGCTTCATGCTATGGTCCTTGTTACCTACACCTGGTGGTGAATTTCATACAGCAGTCATGGGCAGAATGCTTTCACGTGGAGGTAAGAGAGTTTGTGGACTTTCTTCTCCAGGAGGGCTGGACTGGTTAGCTTTTGACAGCTCGGCACAAACCAGAGCAGCCTGGGAAGCTGGGACTTCAACTGAAGAATTGTGTCCATCAGCTGTCCTGTGTGCATGCCTGCCAGGCGTTTTCTTGATTAAAGATTGGTGTGGAAGAGCCCGGACTCACTGTCATCAAGGGGGAGGTGGTCCTGGGTTGTGTAAGAAAGCAGGCTGAGGGAGCCGTGGAGAGGAAGCTAGTAAGCGGCCCTCCTCCATGGTCCTGGCTTCAGGTCCTGCTTTTCGTTTCCTTCCCTGCTTGAATTCTTGGCCTCCATTGTTGGATCCTAACTTGTAAGTCAGGCGTGTAACTTCCTTTTTTATTTTTTATTTTTTTGTCTATGGTGTTTATCGAAACAGACTGGAAAGTGGGTCATGGACTCAATTTGCTCAGGTAATGGTTTAGAAAGCCTTTGCTCTCCCAGCTTATGAGGAAATGCATCATAAGCCAGGATTTCTGCCTCTGGAAAATGCATTTCTGTTGTAGCATCCTCGGTGAGCCGGGAGTAGCAGAAGGTGGAGGCTCCTGGGAATGCAGCTTATCGGAACTTTTGTTTCCTGCTGTGTCTGTTCCTGCTATTTGATTTTTTATCATTTCCATCTTCAACATGGGCAGAACATTTCCCTCAACACCTAAGGAGTCTGCTATGACATCTCCCCTGAGGAAAAACCCACAGTGCACCTCCGAGAGCTCAGTCTTCTTGTGTCTGTGAGGCTTGCTGCAATACAGAAATCAGGGATTTCACAGGAGAACCTGAGCTGCTTTTGAATCCACCGCCTTCTGGTTCTATGAGCCCTGGAGTCCGGTGTATTTTTACTGACCAGAGAGGACACTGCGTGCAGACACGGCTGTAGTCCTCTTAGCAGTGGTGGCCTTTGGGAGGTCGAAACCACCGTACCCTGGGAAGGGTGTAGAATGCAGGCTGAAAGAGTGACAGCTCCTCTGAGCTTGCGTCTCTGTTTTCAGAGAAGCACCTTCACGGAAGGGAGCGTGCCCCATAAGAGTGAAGCCCAGCACGACTCAACCACATTCGATTTTCTTGCCTGCCTTCCCCTTTGCTTGAATTGAGGCTCCACTGGACATTCATCAGGAACAGGAGCCGCCTATGGCTTCTCTGTCTTTGTAAGGGTGACGTGATTTCCTGAGGATTGTAAGGCATCTCTCCAGTGTCTTTACCCACCTGGGAAGCTAGCTTGAGGATCACATTCACCTCACTAGTGACACGTTCCCCTCCAGCCATCAAGGAAAATGAGAACTTCCTGCTCACTCACCCGCCCAACTGCCTCTTGTTTTCTTAGACTGTTCTCCGGGTTACACTGCATTTGCATTTTTTCTTGCTTCAAGCTTTATTCCCATCTTAGATAATTTGGGTTTGACACCCGTGAGTGCCTTCTTAGAGCATGTTGAAGGCGTAGCTCTAGATGCATTTAGAGATGTTTAAAGGACATTGGCCATGATGACGGATTCACTTGATCCCTAGGGAAAGCTGATGTGTGGCGTCTGTTTTTTGTTTGTTTGGTTTTTGGTTTTTATTTTATTTTATTTTATTTTTGTCAAATGTCCTAACAGATTGTATCAGGGGGAAATACAATCTTACCAATGACGTCCTTAGTCTCACTCTTAGTGATACCCATTAATATGATGCCGGGAATCTCAAGCATCAAAATACATACTGACAAAACATTGTCGCAGTAGCATGCTTCCCTTTAGAACCATCTCTGAAGCCCTCAGCCGGAGAATTTGAGGACTGTCTGGACACTGAAGGAGTTCAGAGAGATGCGACTTCCTCAGCAGCTGTTACAACCCACACTGCCATTTTCCCAGGAAATACTTCTATGTGTGTGTCTATGCATGCGTGTCCACAGGCGTGTCCACAGGCATGTCCACAGGCGGTTGTGCCTCATGTGCACACAGCTCCCTAGCCCAGGAGTTGGCTGACATTAGCAGTCTTCCACTGCGGTTGTTTGATATCTTTTTGACCAGGTCTCTGTCGCTGAACCTGGGGCTCACTGATTGGCAAGATTAACTAGTCAAAGAGCTGTGACATCTGTTATCTGAGTACTCCTCCCATCTATTGTGTCACCCTTTTGCATGGCCACGCCCACAGCCAGGTAGCTGTTAGGGTCCTCTTGTTTATGCAAGGCACTTCTTACTCAGTACTCACAGAATCTTCTCCCCAGCCTCAGAAAATATTGTCCCCCATGACAGCCTACACACAGATCTGCATGCTCGTTCGGTCGTGTGGCTGTTTCTTTCATATATTCACTGAGACTCCAGACGTTCTAAGGTGAGACAGGTTCGATTCAAGAAGTAGCTCTTAGGTCCCAGGAAGTTCCTGAAATTGCCCAGATGCACCAAGTCCTCCCTTCCCGAGCTTAGACGCTGCTGAGGCCACCACAGGAGCCCAAGCTTCTGAGGAGAGACCCTGGCCTGGAGCTCCTGCAAGCCATACAGAAAGCTGCAGAGCTGCAGCTTCAGTGAACCCCGCCCATACTGGGGTGGCTCTCAGTGACGCCCCTACTCCTGGAACTCATTCTCCACATTCATGTAGGGAACCCCAATAAAACAATTCATTCACCAATTTGGGTAATTTTTTTGAATGCTTTATAAATTTGGGTGTATATTTGCTGAATACAGCATATTATAAAATGCTGCCCTTCCTCCCAGTGGGCCGTGTCCAGAAATGGCGCAAGAACTAAGTTTTCTCCCGTGGGCAGGTCTTGAGGGCTGCAGGCTGTATGCCCAGTGTTCTTTGGTAGATGGAGGACGCTTGAGCTGATGGTCACTACCTAAGGGTCAGCACTCTCTGGCGACCTCTACTTGACTGTGTCTTCTTGGATGCCCCACCCGTGAGGGCGCTCTGGCCTGATCATCGCTTTGTAATCGTCGAGAAAGTTACAGACCACCTTGCATTTAAGTCCAAATTACAGACCTTTATTTCGATTGGCACCCAGAGAGACTCTTTGTGCCAAAGCTCATGGGTACAGTATTTTTAAAGGCAAAAGACCACAATTTGATCAGCCTTAGATAAGGGTCAGAATAACTTTGCAATATCTATTTTTGGTAAAATGTAATTTCTGCACACATGACAATTTTTATTGACACATTTTCCAGTTATTTTTAGGTTTGGTTTGTATAAACAATTATTTTGGCTAACATATCTGGATCATGGGCAGGGATGAGGACGATCTCAGATGTGTTACCAAGGTAAACGTGCCGGGTTGCAGAGGAGGGTTGAGTGAGGAGTATTGGGACGGGGTGTTGTTTCCTGAGTCACTTTAGCTTACCCAACCTCGCATGCTAGCTGTGGAACTCTGTAAGCCTGGCCACTCTGAGTTTTGGAACTCTGGGCCTGTCATTGGTCAGCTCTGATTTTCCTGGGCCCAGAACTTTCACTCCCTTACCTGTTTTTTGAACTGTGCCCTTGCCCTGTCCTGGGCAAAGAAAAAGAGGGGGCGTGCATTGCAGGGAAGAAGTGTGGAAAAAGCCGCTGCTACCTCCAGCTACATCTGGGATTCTGCCAAGTGGTCCAGGAAAAGGCCTTCGAGGCCCTCAGCAGAAGCCTCAACTTCACAAGCTGGAGGGAGATCTGGAGAATCCTTGTACCCTCTGTGCTAGAGAATTCTTATCAGCAAGAAGCCTGCTTTACCCAACCCACTCAGCATCGAATCACATCCTCTGCTGCCCTCTAGTGATGGATTCTGGGAAGCACAACATCGCTAAAACTGGAAACAGGCTGTTGGATATAAAAGCTGATGTCCGAAGCATCAAGATCTCAACTGCTGACCTCAGAACCCTAGAAACAAGAGTTGTGGAAAATGAGGGAGGAGTGATGGGAATTGGTCTATAGGTTCCAAGTTAAAATTAGGAGGGATTAAGTTAATGATGCAAATATTAAAATAGCTAGAATTGGGCTTGAATGTCCTTAACCCAAAGAAATTCTTGTCCAGTGTGATAAATATGCTATCCTGGACTGATAATCACACAATATACGTGTACATGAATGTACATGAATTTAAACATCCAGTGTCAATCTGGAATAAAATAAGAGAAAAGAGTTCTGTTTGAACTTCTATCACATCTACCAGGCAACTTTTAAAACACACTGTAAAAAACCTTGCCAGCGCAGTAGACTTGTTTATTTGTATTTTCCCAGTGGATAAAGCTATTGAGCATTATCTTAGTGGATTGGCTGTGATGGTTTGGGTGAGAATGGCCCCTGTGGGCTCATATGTTTGAGTATGTGGTCTCCAATTGGTAGACGTGTTGGAGAGGATTAGAAGGCAGAGCCTTCTTGGACGAGTTGACCCACAGGGGTGGGGCATTGAGTTTCCAACAGATTTCTGCCATCTCCTTGCTCTGCCTTCTGTTCATGGTGTGACATGCAAGCTCTCACTGTTCCTGCCACCGTGCCATTGCTAGACTATCACGGACACTACCCCCCTGGAACCACACCTCCAAATAACACTTATAAGTTGTCTCGGCCATGTCACCTTATCACAGCTATAGCAGAGTCAGGAATACACTGACAGTATACATTTTGTCATTGAACAGTGTCTGACACACACACACACACACACACACACACACACACACACACAGTCTTTACCTGTTACAGACCAATTCTGTCAGGAGACTACACAGCAACTGCCTCTGTCAACTGCCTCTTCAGTTCCCTGCTCTGCATCGTGGGAAATTTTTGATTTGACGCCGTCTCCCTTATCCATGCCTTGCTTCCTAGGCTACTGCAATTGTCTTCAAAAAACTGCCTGTCTGCCTCCATTTGGAATCCCCTGATTATCTCCAGTGTTTTCACATTCTCATGCCATATACTAAGGTTGTTGCTCCATTTTTAGTTGATTTTTTTTAATCAGGGTGTGGCATGAGAACAGTTCATCTCTCTGCAGGTAGACATCCAATCTCCTTCACACTCTGTTGGAAAGCTATCTTTTCTCCAAGGTCTATCTTTGTCTCTTTTCTTGGAACTTGGGCAGCTATTACTGTGTGGGTTTATTTCTGGGGTCTTCTACTGCACCCCACAGCTCCATGCATCTGCTTCTGTGACAGGACCATGTATCATTTTGTTGTATTAATTTGCGTTCTTTACTACAGATTCAAACTGAGTTGTATGATACTGTCAGCACAATGTTCAACGTTGCTTTGCCACACAAAGCCTTGCCTTGTCTCTGAACTTCGTGGAATTGCCTTAATTTTCTCTCAATTTAATTTTATATTGGCTATTGACTTGCTGTGCATGGTCTTTATTGTGTTTAGGTGTGATGTGCCTGATCAATCCAAAGACTTTTAACAAGAAGGGGTGTTGGATTTTGTCAAAGGCTTTTTCAGCATCGAATGAGATGATCATGTTTTTTTTTTTCTTTCAATTTGTTTATATGGTGGATTTGTTGATGGATTTCCACATCTTGAACCAGCCCTGCATCCCTTGGATAAAGCCTGTTTGATCTTGGTGGATTATGTTTTTGATATGTTCTTGATTTCCGTCGGCGAGTATTTTTACATCAATGTTCATAATGGAAATTTGTCTGAAATTCTCTTTGTTGAGTCTTTGCGTGCGTTAGTTATCAGGGCGACTGTGGCCTCATAGAATAATTTTGGCAGTTTTCCTTCTGTATCTATTCTGTAGAATAGTTTGAGGAATTTTGTGTTAGCTCTTCTTTGAAAGCCTGGTAGATGTCTATACTAAAACAATCTGGCCCTCATCTATTTTTGGTTGGGAGACTTTTAATGACTGTTTCTATTTCTTTAACAATTATAGAACTATTTCTTTTGTTTACCTGATCTTGCTTTAACTTTGATAAGTGGAATCTATTAAGAAAGTTGCCCATTTCATTTAGATTTTCCAATTTTGTGGCATACAGGCTTTGAAGTAAGACCCAATGATTGTTTGGATTTCTTCAGAATTTGTTATATTTCAGTTCTGATTTTGATAATATGGATATTGTCTTTCTTTCTTTTAGGTAGTTTGCCTAAGGGTTTGTCTATCTTGTTGATTTTTTTTTTTAAAGAACCAGCTCTTGGTTTCATTTATTCTTTGATTTTTTTCCTCACTGTTTCTGATTTATTGATTTCAGCCCCACCTTTGATTATTTCCTGCTGTCTACTCTCTTGGGTGTGTTTGCTTTCTCTTGTTCTACAGCTTTCAGGTGAGCTGTTAAGTTGTTAGTGTGAGATCTCTCCCCTTTCTTTATGAAAGCACTCAGTGCTATGAACTTTCCTCTTAGCACTGCTTTCATTGTGTCCCCCAAGTTTGGGTATGTTTTACCTTCATTTTTATTTGTGGAAAGTCTTTAATTTCTTTATTTCTTCTTTGAATCAGTGGTCATTGAGTAGAGAGTTGTTCAGTTTCCAAGAATATGTAGGCTTTCTGGTGTTTCTGTTGTTGTTGAAGCCCAGCTTTAATCCATGGTGATCTGATAAGGTGCAATGAGTTATTTGAGACTTCTTGTATCTGTTGAGGGTTGCTTTGTGCCTGATTTTATGGTCAATTTTGGGGAAGGTTCAGTGAGGTGCTGAAAAAAGAAGGTATATTCTTTTGTGTCTGGGTGAAAGGTTCTATAGATATTTGTTAGGTCCATTTGAATCACAACCTCTGCTAGTTTCTTCTAGCATCCTCTGCAGCTGGATTAGGGGAAAGGTATTGTTTAAATTTATGAATATCTTGGTTTCTCCATCAATGTTGATTAAAACTTTTGCTGGATATTGTAGTCTGGACTGACATTTGTGGTCTCTTAGGATCTGGAAGACATCTACCTAGGACCTTCTAGCAGAGTTTCTGTTGAGAAGTCTGGTGTAATTTTTATAGGTCTGCCTTTGTATGTTACTTGGTCTTTTTTCCCTTGTAGCTTTTAATATTCTTTCTTTGTTCTGTACATTCAGTGTTTTGATAGGATTTTCTTTTCTGGTCCAATCTAGTTGGTGTTCTGTATGTTTCTTGTATGTTTTATAGGCACCTCTTTCTTTAGGATAGGAACATTTTCTTCAATGGCTTTGTTAAGATGTTTTCTGGGCCTTTGAGCTGGGAATATTCTCCTTCTGTTCCTATTATTCTCAGGTTTAGTCTTCATGGTGTACCAAATCTCCTGGATGTTTTGTGTTATGAACTTTTTAGATTTTGCATTTTCTTTGACCAGTGTATTGATTTCTTCCATTGTATCTTCAACACCTGACATTCCCTCTTCCTTCCCTTTTATTCTGGTGGCAATGCCTGCATCTGTAGTTCATGTTCTCTTTCCTCAGTTTTTCATCTCCAGGATTGCCTCAGTTTGTGTTTTCTTTATTGATTCTATTTCCATTTTTCAGTTCTCGGACAGTTTTATTTTATTCATACCCTTCACCTGTATGATTGCATGTTCCTGTACTTCTTTACATTTAGTCATTTCCTCTTTAAAGGCCTCTGCTTGTTGGAATGTATTTTCTTATATTTCTTTAAGGGATTTATTCATTTCCACTTTAAAGGCCTCTATCATCTTTATAAGACTGGATCTAAGATCACATTCTTGTGCTTCAGTTTTGTTAGGATATTGGAGCCTTGCTGTGGCAGGACCACTGGGCTTCAGTGCTGGCACATCAATCACTGGGCTCCAGTGCTGGCACATCGCTGGGCTCCAGTGCTGGCACATCGCTGGGCTCCAGTGCTGGCACATCGCATCACCCTGGCTCCTGGTGATTGTGTCTTAGGCTGTGCTTTAGGGATCTGGTTTTCTCTGGTGTTGGCTGGATGATCCTAATGCCAGGAGGACACCTCAGGAAGGCAGGGGGAGCCTTGGACCTGACAATGGAGGTCTAGGGACCCAATTCTGCTGGCTGAACCTCGGGCAGACCCAACTGGCAAAGAATTGGTGGGACAATGTTCCAAGCCGCTGTCCTTGCCCCACCCCCACCCCCTGAAGGGCCTCCGTGGGGAAGCAGGATGCTCTGGGGCGTCCCCAAGGTTCCTTGAGATGGTGGGCGAACCTAGAGACAGACAATGGAAGCCAGGAGTCCGCTTTCCATTTGGTAATACGACATATTCTAGATGATTTGCATTAATGCATAAGTTTTGTAATTAGTTTATCGGTTTCTACCAAGAATCCTACTGCTGCTACAATTGGGATTATATTGAATTTATAGATGCCTGTGTGATTGATATCTTGTCATTTGTCTTTCATTCCCAATATGGCACAATCTATATATATTTTGTATTTTAACTTCCAAAGGAACAGCTTTGAAATATATTATGTCGTAACTATTTAAAAGTATTTTATTGTTTCATACTATGGTAAAAGGAAGTTTTTAAAATGTATTCTCTATGTGCTTTCTTGCAAATACAAAAACTGATTTCATATAATGGTCAATATGTCATAACTTTGCTAAATTATTAGAATGAAGATGTATGATGATTTCCCTTATCAATAATATAAACAAATAAACTGCAAGTAAACCATTTCACTTTTCCTGAATGGTGAGGCCTGGACCTTCACTTGTGCTGGGCAGGAAGGTGTGTCTACTGACATCCACACTTTTGATTTCCTAACCTTCATTTTCTATGACATGTGGTGTGTATATGTGCACGTGCCTGTGTGATGCTGTCTGGTGTGTCCATGGGCATGTGTGTGGTGCTGTCTGGTGTGTATATGTGGATGTGTGTGGCTGTCTGGTATGTACATGTGCATGTGTGTGTGGCTGTCAGGTGTTCATGTGCAGTGTGTGGTAATGTCTGGTGTGTCCATATGCATGTGTGTGGTGCTGTCTGGTGTGTCCATGAGCATGTGTGTGTGTGGCTGTCTGGTGTGTCCATGTGCATGTGTGTGTGGTACTGTCTGGTGTGTCCATGTGCATGTGTGTGTGGCTGTCTGGTATGTACATGTACATGGGTATGTGGCTGTCTGGTATGTACATGTGCATGTGTGTGTGGCTGTCTGGTGTGTACATGTGCATGTATGTGTGGCTGTTTGGTATGTATATGTGTGTGTGGCTGTCTGGTGTGTCCATGTGCATGTGTGTGTGGCTGTCTGGTGTGTCCATGTGCATGTGTATGGCTGTTTGGTATGTACATGTGCGTGTGTTGTGGCTGTCTGGTGTGTACATGTGCATGTGTGTGTGTGGCTGTCTGGTGTGTACATGTGCATGTGTGTGTGGCTGTCTGGTGTGTCCATGTGCATGTGTGTGTGTGGCTGTCTGGTGTGTCCATGTGCATGTGTGTGTGGCTGTCTAGTGTGTCCATGTGCATGTGTGTGTGGCTGTTTGGTATGTACATGTGCGTGTGTGTGTGGCTGTCTGGTGTGTCCATGTGCATGTGTGTGTGGCTGTCTGGTATGTACATGTACATGTGTATGTGGCTGTTTGGTAAATACATGTGCATGTGTGTGTGGCTGTCTGGTGTGTACATGTGCATGTATATGTGGCTGTTTGGTATGTATATGTGCGTGTGGCTGTCTGGTGTATATATGTGCATGTGTGTGTGGCTGTCTGGTGTGTCCATGTGCATGTGTGTGTGGTACTGTCTGGTGTGTCCATGTGCATGTGTGTGTGGCTGTCTGGTGTGTCCATGTGCATGTGTGTGTGGCTGTCTGGTATGTACATGTGCATGTGTGTGTGATGCTGTCTGGTGTGTACATGTGCATGTGTGTGTGATGCTGTCTGGTATGTACATGTGCATGTGTGTGTGGCTGTTTGGTATGTACATGTGCGTGTGTGTGTGGCTGTCTGGTGTGTCCATGTGCATGTGGCTGTCTGGTGTGTCCATGTGCATGTGGCTGTGTAGTGTGTATATGTGCATGTGTGTGTGGCTGTTTGGTATGTACATGTGCATGTGTGTGTGTGGCTGTCTGGTGTGTACATGTGTGTGTGTGTGGTGCTGTCTGGTGTGTCCATGTGCATGTGTGTGTGGCTGTCTGGTGTGTACATGTGCATGTGTGTGTGATGCTGTCTGGTGTGTACCTGTGTGTGTGTGGCTGTCTGGTATGTTCATGTGCATGTGTGTGTGGTACTATCTGGTATGTACATGTGTGTGTGTGTGTGTGGCTGTCTGGTGTGTCCATGTGCATGTATGTGGTGCTGTCTGGTGTGTCCATGTACATGTGTATGTGGCTGTCTGGTGTGTCCATGTGCATGTGTGTGTGGCTGTTTGGTATGTAAGTGTGTGTGTGTGTGGCTGTCTGGTGTGTCCATGTGCATGTATGTGATACTCTCTGGTATGTCCATATGCATGTGTGTGTGGCTGTCTGGTGTGTCCATGCGCATGTGTATGTGGTGCTGTCTGGTGTGTACATGTGCATGTGTGTGTGGTACTGTCTGGTATGTACATGCGTGTGTGTGTGTGTGTGGCTGTCTGGTGTGTACATGTGCCTGTATGTGGTACTGTCTGGTGTGTCCACGTGCATGTGTGTATGGCTGTCTGGTGTGTCCATGTGCATATGTGTGTGGTACTGCCTGTTATGTACATGTGCATGTGTGTGTGTGGCTGTCTGGTGTGTACATGTGCATGTGTGTGGTGCTGTCTGGTGTGTCCTGTGCATGTGTGTGGTGCTGTCTGGTATGTTCATGTGCATGTGTGTGTGGTACTGTCTGGTATGTACATATGTGTGTACATGTGCATGTGTGTGTGGTACTGCCTGGTATGTACATGTGCATGTATGTGGTACTGTCTGGTGTGTCCATGTGCATGTGTGTGTGGCTGTCTGGTGTGTACATGTGCATGTGTGTGGCTGTCTGGTGTGTACATGTGCGTGTGTGTGGTGCTGTCTGGTGTGTACTTGTGCATGTGTATGTGGCTGTCTGGTGTGTCCATGTGCATGTGTGTGTGATGCTGTCTGGTGTGTACATGTGTGTGTGTGGTACTGTCTGGTATGTACATGTACATGTGTGTGTGGCTGTCTGGTGTGTACATGTGCGTGTGTGTGGTGCTGTCTGGTGTGTACATGTACATGTGAGTGTGGCTGTCTGGTGTGACATGTGCATGTGTGTGGTGCTGTCTGGTGTGTACATGTACATGTGTGTGTGGCTGTCTGGTGTGTACATGTGCGTGTGTGTGGTGCTGCCTGGTGTGTACATGTACATGTGAGTGTGGCTGTCTGGTGTGTACATGTGCGTGTGTGTGGTGCTGTCTGGTATGTACTTGTGTGTGTGTGTGGAATCTGGTGTGAATATATGCACATGCCTGTGTGTTGCTTTGCAGCCTTCCATGTCCTTGCTGGGGACCTAGCCTCAGCCCCACATGCGTGCCCGGCATGTACTTTACTTGCCGAGGCCTGGCTCTCCTCCTTTTCACTTTGATTGCTTTTGCCTTTTGCAAAGGACATGCAGTAAAAGGTTGAATGTTTTTAAAAGGGGGACTTTAACTAAACTTTATCAAGATATTTTCTGTATTTATGAAAAAATTCATACATATGTAAAAGATGCCTTTATTATACATGACTAAAATCCTGCCTAGGCAAGAGCTAACCCAAGCAAACTTGTGAAGTAGCCAGTGCTAGACCACTGACCTCTCATCCACACATCCTTCTCTACAAAGGCGCTTTTGTGAATGCTCACTGCCCATGTTGTGAAAGGGCTAGCCTCAGACACAAGCCTCTCGTGTTTAAAACTCCTATTCTTCTACCAGCCCCGCTGTGCAAGCAGATGTAATGAGTTTTATAAGAGTAATTTTAGTTTTGGCTCTTTTAGTTTTATAGATAAAAGTCAATGCTCACATTTAATAAGAACTGATGGAACAAGGGTCCAGAATTCCTACCTTGAGAAGAAAACATACAATACTGGCATTTCCACTGATGTATTTTTTTTTCCTAAATAAATTACAGAAGATAGGATATGCCCAAAAGATAGCATTTTCAAATGAGATAAGAGTGTGTGAAATGGAAACGTATTTGAAGGAAACACTTTAATCCCACGTCATATTACTTTTTATTAAATGACATATTTATGGAAAATAGTTAAAAATGCCTGTCAAGAGGAGCATTCAGTCTCCTAACACAGTCTTTCCAGGCAAGTCAGACGTACACATGAAAGAGTTAAAGCACATTTCCTAAAGAGAAAGAGACATTTTTGTCTCCTCAGTTTTCAGTCAAATGAAATCCACCGACAGCAGTGGGAAACACTGCCAGGGAAGATGACCACAAGTCCCCAACAATGTCCCCTGCGTCCTTGCATGTTTAGAAACACAAGCAGCCCGTTGGGGACACAAACATGGACTCCCTCGGAGCACACCGCAGGGCACACTTCCAACTACGGTTGTTTCGATGCTTTCCACTATAACTCATTTACATCATGAATGGCATATGATCAAAACACACACTGAATCCTAACTGCAGTGATTAAAATAAGACCCAGGGACAGCTGAACAGACAAACAAAGACGGTTAAAGTCCACTTGATTTTTTTCCTCAAGAAAGGCTGGTGAGGTAGTTTACACTGCACACACACACTGTAAGGAACCAGTATTCCAGTTCGTCCAAGCACTGGCTAGAAGAGTCATGTCCCAGCTGAACTCTTTTAAGAAAGGTGCGGAACGAGGGCAGTTGTGATTCTTCCTTATTGTGCATCCCACACATCATTTCCTTTAATACTTTCCTGAATGACATGATCTAACTACTGTGTATCAAGAGCACTTTATGGTAAAGCTGAGACCCTAGAAAGAATGTCTTTTACTGTCCATGCTATCTGGCCTCTCTTTTGAGGGTAAATCCGTAACACTCTGGCTACTTAGCTTTTGAAAACCAACTCTTAAAAAGACCAACGTTCTTTCAACACTTGGGTGATAGGCATTTTGGATTCAATTGAAATTTTATTCTTCAAGAATAAAATTAATAAAAGAAAAACCCCTTAACCATGCAAACATCAGTTTGTGTGTCTACTAAAACTTCTCTAGTCACTTAACTGTGCGACTCGGAACAAAAAGTCATAGCCAACATTGGCCATGATATGGACATGATCCTTCATGTGACACAGTTACTTGAAAGTTGTCACATTCCTGGATAAACTTAAATGATCAACTTCCACTTACATCCAAAACTACACAAAGCATGGGTACAAAATGCTGGGCCTCGTGTGGCACTACCTGGCACCCACCAGCCGCTTCTCAAGACTTGTGACTAAAGCTAGGGTATACGTTCTAATATGTTTCCAGCCAAACGAAATGGAAACTCTGGAAAAGAGTGCATCTTCTACATAAATACAACAGAACTGAACAATCCTAATGCAAAGAAACGCAAGGAATAACCCCAAGTATTTATGGAAGCACAGCAATGCCCTAGAAGGATGGCTTCTGTGCATGGGCAGGGATTCCTGTCAGTGATTCCCTCAAACCTGAGGTCACTCGCTGCTTGTACTGCAAGATGAGAATGTGCTTCTGGAGCACACTATTTGGCCTACTGGGCACCCTAGCAACTGGTCAAACACTGGGACACATAGAAACCTCTGCAGTACATATTTGGTTGCTAGTGGGCTCTTAGAGAGAAAATAGAAATTCATAAATAGGTCAAAAAAAAACTGGTTTTTGGGTTTCTAGAAAAGTGCAACAAACTCCTGAAGGTCAGAAATTAAAAGGGTCTGCCCGCTGGATGTAAAGAATGCCTTGCTTCACAATAAGCTGACCTGACTGTGGGAGTGAAGGACGTTTTGTATGTGGCATAGCACAGCCTAGGTGATCTCTTCTGCACGTGCAGTTAGTGCACTTGCATTACATCTGGACATGGGCTACGCAGGTAAGGGAATGGTTCTTCTGCATCTGTAACTCAACTTTGTTTGAACTGATAGCCACATGAGTCATAAATGTTGTAACTGCTGTGAAGTCCACCCAGCGTTCAGCCTGTGGAGTCGGAGATGAGGCACGTGTGGTCCTGGATGAATGAGGACTCCAACTACAATCGCTGAGATGAAAGGCAGAGCTGTCCTGTCCCTCGGTACATTTTAGATTTGTTCCCGTTAGAACCACAAGGACTGAATGTCTCCCACTGCACATGTAGACAATGGTTGTACAAGCTGTGGATAGTGAGGTGGCGTCTGGCTTCCGTGGCCCGGTGCCACCTTGCAGTGCTTGGCCACATCTCGCGATGAACTTGTACAACATGTAAATTCAAGGCCTGATGGCATTTTTCAGCACTTCTGGATGAACTCATTTCTGTAATTTCTGGGTTGGGGCTGCAGATGGGACTATAGTTGTGAAATGTTACAAAACAAAAATGTGTTTGATCTGTAAAGGAAATCCATGTTGACGCGCGAAAGGCAATTTCTTTACTGAGCACCAAAACCGAGAGGAGAAAGAACAGACTACGGCTGTGGGCCAAGGGGAAGCTCCGGATGCACAAGATGCCCTCTGCCAAACGGAGCTTGGCCATGAGGACCTGTGCCCGTGGAACATGGAGTCCTAAAGTAGCATCTGAACACTCAGGGCTTGGTGAAAGTTCCTTTGCACCACGGTGCGAGCAAGTCCTCAGAGAGTGCCGCACGCACAGGACGACACGGTGCACGGCAGTCTTTAGACAGAAGGCTCTCCTCCAGTTGAGGAGCAAGTCAGGGCATAAATATTGTATGCTTCACATTGGAAGGGCAGCCGCTTCCCAGCCACAGGCCATGCCCATTTCTGCTACATAGCTCTGCATTAGGTGAGCAACACCGGCCTGTCCTTTGGGTTCTACCTTCTTACCGGGAAACTGTGATAAGAAAGCTGAGCTCGGTGTGAACCAGCTCCTCCTCTGTAGTTCGCATTGCCAGAGCTGGCCACCTGCCCCTCCAGGAGAACCAGGATTACAGGAGCAAATACTTCAGGGCAGCGTTTTCCCCACAAATGCAGGATCTTCTTGGCATATAATACAGGGCAGGAACCATCCTGGGCATATCTAGGGCTTGATGACCCATTCTGCATGAGGGTTTACATGATACACATCCAATATATATGCATCAGGATCTAAACAGTGCTGTCCTAAAAGAAAGAAAAAATAAAAAAAGCTCAAGTCAATAAAGTGGTTGTCTTATGAGCAGGACACAGCATAAGCTCCATCCCCAGAATCAACTGCAAAAGAAGGAAGGAAAGACAGAAAGGAGCAGAAGAATCAGGTGTGATGGAGCAGCAGCGTGCCCTTGTAATCTAAAATAAATAAGCAAGAAATGTATATATACATGTGTGTGTGTGTGTAAATTATATATGTGGAAGATATATAACATAGATATATATGTATATGTATGTGTGTGTGTGTGTATATATATATATATAAAATTTTAAAACACAGAAAAGGAACAAACAGGAAATGTGTGACGTAATGATAAAACCAAACCCTTGAATTAGAGGCACAGAGAGGAAGAAGTACAGCAGCAGAGAGACTGGTGAAAGAAATGGGAAGCCCTGATTATTAAAACACAAATTGGCATCAGGACGCAGACAGCAACACCAAAAACCAAAGCACCACTGACGACCGACAAGGAGAGCCAGCACGGCACGATAACCCTATGGGTGTAGTAGTGGCACGTGTCTTGGCAGTAACCACCAGCTCTCTAATCAGACTTGCTCATAAGAGGTAAATCATTCCTGGTACTGGAAACCTAGCCAGCTTCCCAGAGCTAGTGAAGTCACGGGGCATGGAGAGGCTACAACCACCACCTGACTAAACCAGTGCCATCCCTAACTTTGTTCAATAATTGTCCCTCTGCCCACAGTAAGGGCAGTGCTCACACCTCATGAAGGAAATTTCTCTTTGCAACAGATGAGCACAATTACAGAAAACCACAGCCAATTAAAATGCAGAGTTGTAGATTTCACCCCAAGTGGATACACCTACAAAACAACTCCCTTGTCTAAACCTCAGGGAGCATTGTGGAAGAGAGGGCACAGGCAGAGAGTAAGAGCCAGGGATCATGGAGTTTGTCAGGAAGTTGTCTCCTGGCAAGGACAGATGTTATATACATAAAGTCTCACCAACACGATTGCCTGGACATGAGCTAAACAAAGACAACAAAACAGATATGTAAAGTGTGCAGGGAAGGCCACAAGGCCCAACCCTACGTGATTACGGAGACGAAAGCAAGCCAAAACTGAGAGAAGGGGAGATCATACTGACTGGATAACCAACGCCAAATGATCGGCCTTGAAAATACACATACAAGTAACATAATGCACTCGGTACATTATATTTAGATATATATCTGTATATACATATATGCGTGTAACAATAATTACTGAAAAAGAAGCCATAGGCCTTTCAGTTTGAAGGAGAGCAAGGAGAGGTTTGGAAGGGTTTGGAGGGAGAGAAGGGAAGGGGAAAATGACATAATTACAATCTCAAAATTAAAACATTATTGTTAAAAAGAGAGAGAGAGAGAGAAAAGAATGGACGTTTTATTGCTTTCTGTGGAAGTAACTTAATTCAATGTCTCAAGACTCCGGTGGGTGTGTAGACAGTCAGTACATATATGAAATATAAAGTTAAGTCTTGATGACAGGGATATCAGAGGAAAACAAAGCAGGGAGGGTTTGGCCCAGGAAGACTTCACTGAGAGTGTGGTGTAACAGCAAAGGCATGGAGAAGCAAGAAGGAGAAGATGGTTCTCTGGGTTCTACCTTCTTGAGTTCTTTGTATATATTAGATATTAGCCCTCTGTCAGATTTAGGGTTGGTGAAGATCTTTTCCCAATCTGTTGGTTGACTTTTTGTCCTTTTGACAGTGTCCTTTCCCTGTCATAAAACTTTGTAGTTTTATGAGGTCCCATTTGTCAATCCTTGATCTTAAAGCATAAGCTATTGGTGTTCTGTTCAGGAACTTTTCCCCTGTGCCCATGTCCTCAAGGGTCTTCCCCAGTTTCTTTTCTATTAGTCTCAGTGTGTCAGGTTTTATGTGGAGGTCCTTGATCCATTTGGAGTTGAGCTTAGTACAAGGAGATAAGAATGGATCAATTTGCATTCTTCTGCATGCTGACCTCCAATTGAAACAGCACCATTTGTTGAAAAGACTATCTTTTTTCCACTGGTTGCTTTCAGCTTCTTTGTCAAAGATCAAGTGACCATAGGTGTGTGGGTTCATTTCTGGGTCTTCAATCCTATTCCATTGATCCACTTGCCTGACATTGTACCAATACCATGCAGTTTTTATCGCTATTGCTCTGTAGTAAAGTTTGAGGTCTGGGATACTGAATCCCCCTGAAGTTCTTTTACTGTTGAGAATAGTTTTAGCTATCCTGGTTTTTTTTTTTTTTTTTTTTTTTTTTTTTTTTTTTTTGTTATTCCAGATGAATTTGAGAATTGCTCTTTCTAGAACTGGGTTGGGATTTTGATGGGGATTGCATTGAATCTGTAGATTGCCTTTGGCAAGATGGCCATTTTAACTATATTAATCCTGCCAATCCATGAGAATGGAAGATTCTTCCATTTTCTGAGGTCTTCTTCGATTTACTTCTTCAGAGATCTGAAATTCTTGTCATATAGGTCTTTCACTTGTTTGGTTAGAGTCACTCCAAGATACTTTTTGCTGTTTGTGGCTATTGTGAAGAGTGTCATTTCCCTAATTTCTTTCTCAGTCTGCTTATCCTTTGAGTATATAAAGGTTACTGATTTGCTTGCGTTGATTTTGTAGCCAGCCACTTTGCTGAAGTTGTTTATCAGCTGTAGGAGTTCTCTAGTAGAGTTTTTGGGGTCACTTAAGTATACGATCATATCATCTGCAAATAGTGATAGTTTGACTTCTTCCTTTCCAATTTGTATCCCTTTGACCTCCTTATGTTGTCTAATTGCTCTAGCTAGTGGGGTACCAAGCTAAATAAAGAATTTTCACATAAAGAACTTCGGAGGGTTGGGAAACACCTTAAGAAATGTTCAACATCATTAATCATTAGGGAGATGTAAATCAAAACAACCCTGAGATTTCACCTCACACCAGTCAGAATGACTAAGGTCAAAAACTCAGGAGACAGCAGGTGCTGGCAAGGATGTGGAGAAAGAGGAACACTTCTCCACTGCTGGTGGGATTGTAAGATGGTGCAACCACTTTGGAAATCAGTCTGGAGGTTCCTCAGAAAACTGGGCATGGCACTTCCGGAGGACCCTGCTATACCACTCCTGGGCATATACCCAGAGGATTCCCCAGCATGCAATAAGGACACATGCTCCACTATGTTTATAGCAGCCCTATTTGTAGTAGCCAGAAGCTGGAAAGAACCCAGGTGTTCTTCAACGGAGGAATGGATACAAAAAATGTGGTATATATACACAATGGAGTACTATTCAGCCATTAGAAACAATGAATTCATGAAATTCTTAGACAAATGGATGGAGCTGGAGAACATCATACTAAGTGAGGTAACCCAGTCTCAAAAGATCAATCATGGTATGCACTCACTGATAAGTGGATATTAACCTAGAAACTTGGAATACCCAAGAAATAATCCACATACTAAATGATGTCCAAAAAGAACGGAGGAGTGACCCCTGGTTCTGGAAAGACTCAGTGTAGCAGTATAGCGGAATTCCAGAACAGGGAAGTGGGAAGGGGTGGATTGGGGAACAATGGGAGGGAAGAGGGCTTATGGGACTTGAGGGGAATGAGGACCTAGAAAAGGGGAAATAATTTGAAATGTAAATAAAAAATACATCGAATTAAAAAAAAAAGAAGATGGCAGGTGGAACGAGAACTGTCCCAGCCAATGAGAAATGCTCAGGCAGTGAGCAGGTGGAGCGAGAACCGTCCCAGCCAATGGGAGGTGACCGGGCAGTGAGCCTGCACAAGTGTAGGGTCCAGAGAGGAGACTAGGAGGCCCATCTGCGAAACATTATCAAGCAGGTGAATTTAATCAATGAGACAACTGAGTTCACCTAGGAAGCTATGCAGTCTATACACCCGGACTTCCAAGGACTACATCCACCAGAGCTGAGAAGGAACCAGACACTCGGAGATGCTGGCAGAAGCTCAGAAACTCAGGGAGGTGGAGCCAAGTGTTTTTCAGGCAGGGACCCTCAAGCCAGGCACTTAACTTAGAGGCAGTGCCTGTGTTTCAGTGCGAGCTCTTGGGGGTCCAGGATGAGAGATTTAGAGCATGATTTGGGTGAAGAGTTGGGGAGAACGCTTGACTAGAGTGGTTTCAAGAGAGAAGAAACTGGAAGAAGAAATGTAGGAGAGGCAGCAGACTGAAGATGGTGTGTTGTGAAGCAAAGAACCAGGAGTGGACTTAAAAGTGGCAGGAGTTTTCAGAAGAGGACAGAAATCAGAAAAAGCCTTTTTTTTTTTTTTTTTTTTTTTGGTGTTTGAGCCACAGGTCCACCTTATTTTCTAAGGTGCTCTGAAACTCACTATCCTCCGGAGTTCCAAATTCCTTTGTGTGAGACTGCTAGCATAGCGGTACAGCGCACAAGGCAGGTGGCAGTGTTGGCACCGCTGCCAGCCTACCCCCTGCCAACGGCCACGCTTCTCTCCATTTAAAAGAAGTCGGGTTTTATTTCTGCGTTCTGTGAAAACAGGATGCACTCCCTGTTCAGCCTGTGTCACAGTCCCAATGTTCCTTGGTGCTCTGAAAACCATTTAAGGTGGGCATGTTTCTGATGGGAGGGAAAGGGTTATGGTGAAGGGGTAAACTGAAGTACGGGTAGAGCAAGGCCCTGATTGGGGCAGGAAGAAAACCCCCAAGGAGAGCAGAGCAGCATTTGCCACAAATAAGAGAGAACAGAGAGACCATGTCAGCCGCAGAGGACACATGGACAAAGGCACAATGACCTTTTGACCTGCTCCTGGGAGACAGAATGACCTCTGGCCAGAACAGGAAGCATGATCTGCGAGGTCTTAGCTCTGTTCTGTTTTGAGTCTAGCAAGAGGCTATTTCTAACTTTTAAGAGTCACGATGAAAAGGCCCCCAAATCTTTAACCTTACTTCGATTTTGAGAATACTAGAGAAAAATCATATAACTACTTTCACACCCCCCCAGGTATTTCCTGATCTCATTTTAATCTGTAAGAAAGAATAACAGCCACAACAACCCATCTCTACAATAACAGCAACTTATCATGGAATATGGTTATAGAGATTATTGAACAATCCTTACCTATATTTCCTCCAACTTCGTATAACCTTTGGTTCTGCATCTTAATACGATCAGATGAACCATGACTATAAGAAACAGAGACAGAAGCAGTTTAGGGCTCTTTCTGAATCCACAGTGAATACTGATAGGTCATTGTATCTTGATGAAATATATTCCACAGAACTTTATAATGACTGATATCAAGACAATAGTAACAAGAACCTGAGTCTAGAGCAGCTTAGACAACTGCCAATCAGTGGGATGCTGGGGGGGGCGTGGCTATGGTGACAGGGTACCACAGTGCAGGAGTCAACACTGCAGGAGAGAGGAGGGGATGTGGGCGTGGCCACCTCTTTAGGACTGCCCTGCCACTGGCCAGATCCTCTCTGTTCAGAAAGAAGCCAGGTTGGTTTCTGTGTTTGCTGAGTTTGAATGGATTCCCTCTTTACTCTCGGTCACTGCTCTAAGCTTCCCTAGTGCTTTAACAACCACCTGAAGGCCATTTCTTTCCAAGTTGGCCATATACAAAAAAGCAGTCAGGGAAAGCAATTGCCCAATTCAACTTTTCTATCCCAGGGACAAGAGATTTCAAAATGTCGGAGTCAATCATGGTGAGCCAGGAGCAGCCTCCCACTCTGCTGGGAAGAAGAAGGTGCTTGCCCCTCCTTTGTTATTACTACCTTTGTATTTTCAGCAAAGTGATCTTTCTTTGAGACAACTATAGATTTTGGTATCATTTTTAGAAATCATATGTGTAGATCCCAGGTATCACTCATGGTCCCCCCACCCCCAGCAGCAGCAGCATCTCGAGACAACCTTGGCATTGATTCAGTAAAGACGCCATTTCCACTGCCCTAGAACATCGATATCCACCCTGTTAGTGCCTGAACCTGATCCTTCATTCCCAGCAAACAAGCATTACCTTCTCTGTATTTTAAGAGTTTCTTATTTCCCAAGTTTGGTAAAAACCGAGCCAACAGCTAGGAAGCTGTCATCCCGCTCTGCACGAATCCCTGGAGACCCAAGTGACTTTTTGGGTTTTGTGGCAGAGAGTGCCTTGGGATCCGGCATGGTTTAGTCACTTATGCACTTACATATTTCTAGGGTTTATCTGGCTTTGTTTAGCGAGGTTGTTCTGGTGTTCTGGGTTGTGTAGGTGCGCTGTCTTCAAACCCGGGGAATAAATGTCCAGGACAGTGGACGCTAGACCACGTGGTCATTCATGTTATAACAAGCCGCCAACTGCTTTATGGTGTTGCTGAACTATTTACTCTGCCCACACAGAGAGCAGGTGACTCAGCTCTCTGCAGTATCTGGTGTCGCTATGCTGCTGTAGAGTACCATTTAGAATTCTCATGAGTGTGTAGTGTTGTGCCTCTGTGGTTGCCACTGGGGTTGTAATTTGCATTTCCTTAGCAGCTAATTATGAACATCTCCATACTTCCATTGGTCAAATGCTATCTACATGTTTCTGCTATGGTTGGGTTTGGAGTCCCCCATGTTGGTTTGGTAGTTGCTATGTATTATAATGCTAAGTACTGGCTCTGGTTGCCCCGGGGATGAGGAGACTCTTCACTAGACTCAAGTGATGCCATGTAACTCCTGTTAGCCTGTCCAGTCTCCTTTTCCTTTTTAATGCAATTCTTTTAGGATAATTCTTAAAACTATATTTATGTACAAAAAACCCAGCAGTGTACATCTAACCCAGTTCAGTGGCGGGTTCTTCAGCCTCTGCCTTGTCCAGCCATGTGAGCCACAGATTTAGGACCCAGGCTGCTGCCTGCTCAGTGGTGCTGGATGTCATTGTGTCTGTCCTAATAGCTTCTACCAGCTTAGCGAGAGCACCACCATCTTCCAAGTTAACCTATGTGAAGAGACAGAGGTGCACATCTTCTGTGGACCAGCTGCTGCAGCCTGGCCTTTCTCTTGATGATGCAATAAGGGACTCCCAATCTTGTTACACAGGATGGGCAGGAAGACTATCAACTCGGGTGCTCGGGTGTGTGTGTGTGTGTGTGTGTGTGTCTATGTCATAGGTGATCAGCACCAGCTGAGCCTTCCTGTTCTTCACCAAGATGGTGGCCATATTGATGGCTGCTTTTGTCTCAGAGTGGTCCAGCAGACATTGCTTCTTCTTCTGCCGCCTCCAGCCTGTACTTGTGGGCAAGCTTAAACAGCTGGGCAGCTGTTTGCTGGTCCAGAGCCTGGTGAACTGGTTTATGGCAGGAGGCACTTTGAACCGCTTAGAGAGGAGGGCCCTTTCACTGCAGCCTGATGTGGCGGAGCCATTTGATGGAGAGAATGAAATCTCTTTGGGGCTGATGACTTGTTCAATGCTAAAGTTCTTAGGCCTTGTATCAAACGGAAGATTCACAGGCTGGAGAGATGGCTCAGCAGTTAAGAGCACTGACTGGTTTTCCAGAGGTCCTGAGTTTAATTCCCAGCAACCACATGGTGGCTCACAACCATCTGTAATGGGATCTAATGCCCTCTTCTGGTGTGTTTGGAGATAGCTACAGGGTACTCATATAAATAAAATAAATAAATGTTAAAAAAATTATCTGTATCTTTGAAAAAAAAGGACACACCACATTTTTGGCCACTTGATTCTTCATGAGGGTGGGGCAAGGGCTCCCACCTTCTTGCCTTTGGCTCTCTCTCCTTTGGGCAGCTTACTTGGCTGGACTTAAGTTTTTTAAGTGTGTGCGTGTGAGACTGCCTACACAAAATTTCGTGAATCACGAGTATACAACTTGAAGCACTTGCAAAATGACCAGCCCTTATGATTGATAAAATAACTTATTGGAAGCCAATGACATGCTTTGCCTGTTTAGATTCTTTCCACGCCCCAAAACCTGAAAACCAGCCATTACAATCTGCTTCTGGCTTCTGCTGTTTCTATCCCCATTGACGTCATTATAGCTTTACATATAGCTGTTAAAAACAATACAAGTTCTTTATGCCCATTTTCACCAACGGTAACATTTTGCAAAATTATAGCCTAACACCCCAATCAGGATATCAAAATCTACCCCTTGTATTCAGAATACAGTGACAGTAGCACCCACTGGACACTGAGTTCAACACACTGTCAGAGAGGCTTGTTAACCCCTGTCCCCATCCCAGTCAAGAGCTCAGTGCCAGAGTTCTATCACTACGGACACCTTTATGTTGCCCTTAGAACCATGCCTGTCTTTCCCAGTCATAATCACTAACTAACCCCCCATGTATAACATCTGTCAGTTAAAAACTATTATATGAGCAAGGTCCATGTACATGTACACCAAAACGAGGCTACTTCATCTGAATTTGCTCCAAACACTTAAGGATCTACACAGATTTCACTAGAAATAATACAACCTGCACCTACATTCCAACTAATAAATTTAAGCCAGCGCTTGTCATCTGTACACCGTAGGGTCAGTTGTTTCTATGTAAGTACGCATTCCTGTAAGATCGGCTAATGCTTCTTTTATGGATACTTCTGGGGATTCGTGCCGAGTGCTGTGGGCACCATTCAGACGCCGAGGGTGAGGGCTTACAGGTTTTAAAAGGAGCAGTAATGGTGTCCAGGGAGCTACATGATACCCCGCAACTGAGATATTGACAAAAGCAACTGCCATATTTATTGTTCTAATGAAAGATAAAGTCATTGATCAAATCACATTTTCAAGAAAAGAATCATGGGTCTGGAGAGGCTACTCAGCCATTAAGGCTTGCCTGTCTTCCAGTAAACTGAGTTCAGTTCCTGGCACCCTCTTTAGGTGGCTCACAACTGCCTGTAACTCCAGCTCCACGGGACGCAATTGGGCCTCTGTGGGTACCTTCGCACTCTGCAGACACATATGCATAAATAAAAGATCAAAATAAATCTTAATAAAAGAATCCCATCGTACCAACTCCTTTAGAAGCCAGCCTGTTGGTGATAATCCTATTGTCTAACTATCCTCAAATGGTAACCCATGTAATCTACTTGTAAACTTGCAAGGCAACAGTTGCAGCTGCTCAGAAGCCACAGCTGCAGCAGTGTGGGTGGCCCACCTGGTACATGCCCATCTGTGGGTGTGGCCTGCAGACTGGTACATGCCCATCTGTGGGCGTGGCCTGCAGACAGGTGTACTTACCTGTTCTCATACTGAAATTTTGCCAGGATGTCTTTGACTTTGGTCTGACTGTTGAGTTGAATGGCCATCGACACTTTGGACAGAAGTGGAGCGTGGACCCTTATGACACCTTCTGGCACATCAGACTGTCATCGAGGAAAAGAGCAAAACTTGATCAAATTACCGTGAATGTCAGTTCAATGACTGCACTCGGGAGGTGGAAATCGGGGACTTTCAAGCACCCACACACATGACAGTGCTCAGCCAGATGGGAGCACGCCTTTCTTCTTCACCAGAAGCTCAACCACTGCATCTGAGCTGGGGCTCTCCTCTCACTGTACATGTAGGCATTACTCAAATGCCCGGGGATAACAGGGAAGATAATGTGGATTCTGACATGCATCTAAGGATATTTACCAGTACCTTTAGTGAACAAGATCCTCAAAACTGCAATTTAAAATATATTCATAAATATAGTATCAGTACTATAATACACATATTAGTACTATATTATAGAGTATCAGTATCTTTATTGAATATATAAGTGAATATATATGTATAAATCTAATGATACTTATCAGTATCTTTATTTATCAATTTTCTTTATTGAACAATATCCTAAAGACCCTACTTTAAGATGTACACACACACACACACACACACACACACATGAGTGCTTGATTATATACATGTGTATGAGCTGCTACAATGTATACACTAGAACACTATGTTAGCTGGGCTCTTGAAATAATCTATTGAAGTTTTAACCCCAGAAGCTCAGAAATGTGACTTTATTTGGAAACAGACTCAAGAGTAAAGAGTATTAGTAAATTAGTAATTAGTAAAGATGTAATCAACCCAGAATATCTTACTCTGATAAGATCTGTGTTCTAACGAGAGGAGAAGAGACAGAGGGCACACAGTACAAACATCACAGCAAGACAATGGTGGGGACTGGGAGGGGACACACACACACACAGAGCACCATGGGAAGGCAATGGTGGGGACTGGGAGGGGACACACACACACAGAGCACCATGGGAAGGCAATGGTGGGGACTGGGAGGGGACACACAGTGAGGACACTACAGGAACACAACAGCAGAGGCTACATCAGTCAAGCACTGTTGGCATCACTAAAGGCTAGCTGAGAAGCCTGGAATAGATTTTCCCTCACAGTGCTCAGAAGAAAGCCACTGACTTGACATTTTCACTTGGATTTTAAGCTCCCAAATCAGAAGAGCATAGATCTCTACTGTCTTGGCCATCCCATCTACGGTACAGTGCTACAGTTGTCCTAGACAACTAAAGCAGAGTATGCAACACCAGGCCAGTCCTTATCGTTCTTTCTACTGTCTAGTATCACCACCAAGAGCTAAGGTAGTGTGCCATGTGGAGGGATTTGAGTTGGGGGAGTGGGGATAGAGACCACAGCTTACTGCAGTCAAGGTCACATCCCTTAAACACTCTGCCATCTCCGACCTTCTCCTCTGAGCTCCCCAGGGGTCTCTGTCAGATCAGTTCCTACTCGGACATTATTGTGTCTCTTAAGAGAATAAACTCACATCCCTTATAATTCTGATGCCTTGCTACCTTGTGTATAGGATATGTAACTGCGCCCTGAGCCACCAGTGAAAGTTCCTGTATCATTGCTTCAGGTGCAAACTGGAAAGAGCAAGCTTGAAAGACAGATTGATGCTCACACCAGACAAGAATGTAGTGGGAGTGGCCTCAGAAAAGCTAAGGGGCCTTGGCATGGTGGCACATGCCTATAATCTTCACATTCAGGTGATGGAGGTGAGACAGCTGTTCCATCTCAGAAATGAAAAATGACAGAAGTGATAGAAGGCTTCCTGCTTGCTCGGTGGACACAGTACCCCAAATTCAATTACCAGCATCACACACACACACACACACACACACACACACACACACACACACATTCAAACACTCAAACACTCACACACATACACACACATGCATATACACACACATATTCACACACATACACACACACTCACACACAAACACACACTCACACAGCACTCATACACATAAAAACTCAAATACGCATGTGCTCACACATATACAAACATACACACTAACACAAATGCAAACACTATCTCAAACACTTATATACATGCAAACACATACACATTCACACTCTCATACCCTCTCAAACACACACAAACACACACTCACACACTCATACATGTGCTCACATTCACACACACATTTACATAAATACAGACGCATACTCAAACACTCACAAACACATAAACTCTCACATACACAGTCAAACTCACACTCAGATATACATTCACCCTCATACATATACTCATACCTTTATACACACACTCAGATACATGCACACTCATATAGTCTCTTTCACACACACATTTCTCTCTCACACATACACATGCTTTTTCACATGCATATTTCTTTCTCTCTTATACAAACACACACAACACACACACACACACACACACACACACACACACACACACACACACACCACTTGCCAGAAAAAAAAATCTTACCATTCTTCTTGAGGAAGGTGATTTTTGTGGTACCTTTGAGGTCTTGGGGCTTGAAACCTAAAGAAAACACATTCCACCTTTCAGATTAACCCTGAGAATCCCACAATCCTTGTGGGAACTGTTTGGGCATTTATCAAGTGATATGGTGCTTATGCACTTTGACCACACAATCCCTCATTCATAAATTCAACTATGAACAGACTTCCATTGTGAAAACAGTGACATATATGCTAGTTTACTTATTGAAGCTCAAGTCATAAGAAAACCAGATGGGATGCCACTGGAGGCTCACCGATCTGCGTGGCCTACCCAAGCTATTGCAGAGGAATTAGAGAGGAAGCAGAGGGGCTGGCATACTACCATAGGGTACATGCCACTGCTTCTTAAGCCACGGAAGCAAGAGAAAAGACAGTGCGCCCTGTATGCTGCCAGTCATATGAAGAATGGAGTGCATGCAATCACAGCTGGGATCGTCAGAGCATCGGGTCTAAACCCACACACACCAGTGCCCACTGGTCCTCAAACAGAACCCTGCAGAACATGGCACGGGTGCACATCACCTGCACACATCCTCCTACAATACTTTAGGTCAGGTTCAGCTGGACTGTTGTACCTCATACACTAGAAACGCTCCTCTCCAGAACCAGCAGGTTGGTTAATTTGATGGATTTTCTAGCTTAATCCCAACATCTGGACTTCCTTAGAGACAGTTCCTTTAGAAACTATTGAAGCTTTGTAATTTTATGAGGTCCCATTTGTCAATTCTTGCTCTTAGAGCATACGCTATTGGTGTTCTGTTCAGATAAGGCAAAGGACACCATCAAGAGGGCAAATCGGCAACCAACAAATTGGGAAAAGATCTTCACCAATCCTACATCAGATAGAGGGCTAATATCCAATATATATAAAGAACTCAAGAAGTTAGACTCCAGAAAACCAAACAACCCTATTAAAAAATGGGGTACAGAGTTAAACAAAGAATTCTCACCTGAAGAACTTTGGATGGCGGAGAAGTATCTTAAAAAATGCTCAACTTCATTAGTCATTAGGGAAATGCAAATCAAAACAACCCTAAGATTTCATCTTACACCAGTCAGAATGGCTAAGATTAAAAATTCAGGAGACAGCAGGTGTTGGAGAGGGTGTGGAGAAAGAGGAACACTCCTCCACTGCTGGTGAGGTTGCAAATTGGTACAACCACTCTGGAAATCAGTCTGGCGGTTCCTCCGAAAACTGGGCACCTCACTTCCAGAAGATCCTGCTATACCACTCCTGGGCATATACCCAGAAGACTCCCCACCATGTAATAAGGATACATGTTCTACTATGTTCATAGCAGCCCTATTTATAATTGCCAGATGCTGGAAAGAACCCAGGTATCCCTCAACAGAAGAGTGGATGCAAAAAATGTGGTATATCTACACAATGGAGTACTATTCAGCCATTAGAAACAATGAATTCATGAAATTCTTAAAAATGGATGGAGCTAGAGAATATCATACTAAGTGAGGTAACCCAGACTCAAAAGGTGAATCATGGTATGCACTCACTATTAAGTGGATATTAACCTAGAAAACTGGAATACCCAAAACATAATCCACACATCAAATGAGGTACAAGAAGAAAGGAGGAGTGGCCCCTGGTTCTGGAAAGACTCAGTGAAACAGTACTCAGCAAAACCAGAACGGGGAAGTGGGAAGGGGTGGGTGGGAGGACAGGGGAAGAGAAGGGGGCTTATGGGACTTTCGGGGAGTGGGGGGCTAGAAAAGGGGAAGTCATTTGAAATGTAAATAAATTATATCGAATAAAAAAAAAGAAACTATTGAAGCAGTTTTGTTCAGTGCTTAGGATAGGTATGTCTGGTCTTTTTTGATTGGGTAATAACTTTAATTAAAGAATAGACATTCTGAATGTTATACTATGGCCAGTGTGGCCACTTTAGAAATTAGATCTGTAGGGCTCGGGCCAGAGTTCTGTGTTAGAGAAGACTTAGCACCGGAAGGGTCTGTACATGTTCAGAACCAACGTAGCAATGACTTACAGGGTATTTCCAATATTCACAGGCAGAGCCCACTGATACAGAGGATTGAACGTATTCATGTCTGTTGTACGAGCACAGGATCTGACGTGGACACACGTGTGAGTGTCAGTGGACATGCTGCCCTGGGGGCTACTGTTTTCTCCAGGGCTGGAAGTCAGCAGTGACTAAATTCTATTTCATAGCCTTTCCAAGTTTATTTCTTTCTTTCTTTGGGGGTGTATACATTTGTGCAGATCGGAAGACAGCTTGTGGGGGAGAGTTCTCTCCTTTCTACCCCATGGGTCCCAGGGATTGAACGCAGGTTTTCAGGGCTCTGCAGAAAACACCTGAGACACCACCTCACCAGCTCTTTCCAATATTCTGAATTTGTAACCTCATGATTCCTTGTTTGTTGCGATCAAAATTACAAACGAAGGCATGACAAATGGAATTGAAGCATTTTGTCTTTAGGTGCTTATGTGTCTATGGAATGTATAGCTTAGTGTCCTGTAGACCATCAACACACTAAAATAACTGGCATTCCCACAGCATTGTAGTTCGTAGAGTTTAGAAGGTGGTTTGCAGATATCGTGAGAGTCCACTCTAATGACGAGTCTGTGAAATGAGTACCATGGTCTGTCCTGGAATTTGTATGATAAGAATACCAGGGCTCCAAGCATGAGCTGAGTTGGGCCAGGCCTTCCTGACTGCACCAGGCCCCCCTGACTGCACCAGGCCCCCCTGACTGTGTACCAGGCCCCCCTGACTGCACCAGGCCCTCCTGACTGTGTACCAGGCCCCCCTGACTGCACCACGCCCCCCTGACTGCACCAGGTCCCCCTGACTGCACCAGGCCCCCTGACTGCACCAGACCCCCCTGACTGCACCAGCCCCCCCTGACTGCACCAGGCCCCCCTGACTGCACCAGGCCCCCCTGACTGTGTACCAGGCCCCCCTGACTACACCAGACCCCCCTGACTGCATCAGGCCCCCCTGACTGCACCAGGCCCCCCTGACTGCACCAGGCCCCCCTGTCTGCACCAGGCCCCCCTGACTGCACCAGGCCCCCCTGACTGCACCAGGTCCCCCTGACTGCACCAGGCCCCCCTGACTGCACCAGGCCCCCCTGACTGCACCAGGCCCCCCCTGACTGCACCAGGCCCTCCTGACTGCACCAGGCCCCCCTGACTGCACCAGGCCCCCCTGACTGCACCAGGCCCTCCTGACTGCACCAGGCCCTCCTGACTGCACCAGGCCCCCTGACTGCACCAGGCCCCCCTGACTGCACCAGGCCCTCCTGACTGCACCAGGTCCCCCTGACTGCACCAGGCCTTCCTGACTGCACCAGGCCCCCCTGACTGCACCAGGCCCCCCTGACTGCACCAGGACCCCTGACTGCACCAGGTCCCCCTGACTGCACCAGGCCCCCCTGACTGTACCAGGCCCCCCTGACTGCACCAGGCCCCCCTGACTGCACCAGGTCCCCCTGACTGCACCAGGCCTTCCTGACTGCACCAGGCCCCCCTGACTGCACCAGGCCCCCCTGACTGCACCAGGCCCCCCTGACTGCATCAGGCCCTCCTGACTTTCTCATAGTTTTCTCACTAAACCCTTCCAGAATGAAAATGACAAGCTGGTCTCACGCACTTGCAGACTCCCAAGTATTCATGTCACTTAGATCCCTTATCCTTAATTGGTGTGTGTGTGTGTTTTAAGGCAGAATGAGCTATAAGATTTTGCACTCTCAGAGCTGAATAAAATCAATACCTCGATTGCATTGCTACCCCCACTTTTAATTAAAGCAAGATAATTATTCTGAAAAATATTTCCATGTCTACCTCCACATAAATAAGTGTGCTCAATATAAAAATCTCTGCGAATGCTATGAGTTTAATTTTTTTTAAAAAATTGACAGTTATCTATTCCATTTTTCCACCGTCAAAGAAATTTCTTTTCCTGCTTATTTGATATACTGCCATAGGTACGTTCTTGCTGCCACAGTAGAATACCCTGACTGAACCGCTGAAGGGAGAAAGGGCTCAGTCTGGCTTATGGCCCCACAGGTACACATGCACCATGGCAGAAAGGGCAGCAGCAGCTGAACTCAGGAAACAGAGAGTGGAGAGGACCGCAATAAGTCCTCCAGGGCCACGCCTCCCCCAACCCTCCCAGGACCACGCCTCCTCCCCACCCCGCCTAGGCCACGCCTCCCCACCCCTCTCATGACCATGTCTCCTCCCCACCCCTTCCAGACCATGCTTCCCCCACCTCTCCAGTTTAGGGAGCCACTTCTTCTAGAGGGCCTCTACTTCCTAAAAGTTCCAAGACATTTCCAAACAGCCACCGGCCAAGGACCAAATGTTCAAACCCAGGAGCCTTTGGGGAACACTTCACATTCCAGCCTGACAATCTACCTGCCTGTAAACCGCTAAAAGGGCATTCTTATACGTCATTCATGGAATACCAAACCCTCTTCATGAGACTGACATTTCAATAACTCTAACCCCAAAGCATGTAAATCAACATGACAGAAAGACCCCGGTGGCGGCCTGTTTATTGGGACTTTCCAGTGTCCGTGTGGCATATCAACGCCACCCTCCTTTGAGAGGGAAGCCCAGGCGGTGGCCTGCCACACCCTGCTGTAGGTCCCACTCCATGTGGATGCTCTCACCTCCCGCTCCAGGGTCTTCCTCCTCAGCAGCTTCTTCATCCTCGGGAGCTGCTTCTTCAACAGCATGGAGGCTTCGTTCATCCTTCTTACTTGGGTGATCAGGAAAGATGGAACCTGGAGAAGAAAGAAACCCTTAAGTGGAGGCACCTCGTAGATTCGGCCTTTTGATAAGGAACTGTCATCACTTCAGCCCTCACTGTCCCAGAGCTGTGACATGCGTCCTTGAGATTGGAAAAAAATGAGGAGGGTTTCAGTTTAGAAGAGAAAATATGCTTTGGACATGTTTGAAGAGCCCTGCTGTCCCGTGGTCTCCGAGAGGAGCTGGTCCTAGGACCTTTGGATTCTCAAGCCCTTGGATGGTCACTTGGCCTCGGTATAAGGTCTGCACATAACCTCACGGATCCCTCTCTATACTTAAAATCAACTTTCCATGATTCACAGTGTCTGATCCGATGCAAATGTGGTGTAAGGCTCTGTTTTATTGTGCTTTTCAGGGACAGGTGACAAGAAAGTTTGGTACATATATACAATATTGGGAGGCTCTTTGTAGTTACCCTTGGTTAAATCCCAGAGCTGAGGGGCCCGTGGATGGAGAAGGCTGACTGTCCGTGGACGCCACAAGCAACTGGGAACTATATTTCTGACATTTCCACCTCTCTCTGTCTCCAAGGGTCACTCGCTCCCGAGCATTCGTGTGTCCCTGCGGCCGGTGTCTTTCACGGGGACACTGGAGAGCCATGGCTGCCTTACTCACCTTCCATAGAATGTTCTGGTACTTCAGCATCAGGCGGAGGACGTGGGCCGCCGTGCTGGCCAGCAGCAGCTCCTCGTAGTCAGAGTGCTTGCTTCTGCTGAAGAACAGGTTGGGCGCCATCACTGTGGAGATGTTCCACAGGCTCATGCGGTTCTTGGATTCGTTGGCGATCACTTTACTGAAGAATGTCATCAGAGCCTAAGGAGAGGCAGGAGAACCGAGTCACACCCCTGTGAACCACTGACTGGCTTCCCTGACGGTGACGGCTCACCTCACAGCCCTTCATTGTGTTGCTAGGAAAGCGCCCGTAGGCAAGGATGAGCAAATGTGTCCTACGTCCCTTAAATTGCTTAGAAGGAGAAACATGAGCAGCTAATTCAACTGTCTGCTTTGTAAAATTATTCCCTTTTTACGGGTTTATTACCATGGAGTCTACAGATAATAGACTTTCTTTTTAATCCTAAACAAGCTTGACAAATATTGAAATTAAACATCAACCAGGGAGAGGAAAACACCGTGGCTCAAACAAAATAAGTGCAATTTTGTCGTGAAGGAAGGAAAATAATTCTTTAAGTAAAAACGCCCTCAACTGAAAGCCCTGCTGCCAATAGCAATCTACTGTTTGTTGAGAAAACAAAAACAAAAACAAACATTTAAGCAACAGTAGCCTCTCCTCCCTTGGCCAAAATGCAAAGGCAGGTAGACACTTAAAACATGACTTTAGACAGATCATCTTTCTGAAGTCCGTGTGCTTCTTTGGTTGTTCATATTGGCCTCCAACTTGTGATCCCCCTGTCTCAGTTTCCCAAGTATTACATAAATGCACCATGATGTCTGGTTCCTTTGACTGCTTTTCTAATTATAAAACTTCACTTGGAACAGCAAGTGTTTGTATGCAGCTTTTGTAAGCATTAAAAGAAAAAAGGAAGTTAATTTTCAAAGTGCACTGAAGGACCATGATTCAGCCCCTACGAGAACCGCTGGCACTATACCAAGAGGCTGGAACGCCCAGAGGGAACTCTTTGCTTTCTCAAGTCTGGATTCTACCACTGTGTGTGTGTGTGTGTGTGTGTGTGTGTGTGTGTGTATGCGCATCTGGGTGTGAGTGTGTATCATTCCAGTGTGTGTGTGTGAATTAAGTGTGCATCATCCCACAGTCTTCCTTTGAGATGTCACACTAGAAGTGCACAGATTTACTTGTCAATTTTCCCATCCTTGTGCACAGGAAAGGATGGCCATCTTGACTGAGACATCTGAAATCAGGTGGAGTTTTGTGATAAGATAAAAATTAAGATCTGTAACTTTTGGAAAAGTATTGGATGGTACTCAGACCTGACATTGGATTGCTCTGCTGGCCGCACCCCTGCACTGAAGGAGTGAGGTGAGGCTGCGTTTTATGCCTTGGGAGCAGGCTAGACAACCAGGTCTCACTACACAAGTCTGCATCGGCCTTGAACACTCAATGGTCCTCTTGCCTCAGACTCCCAGGACTAGGGCTACGGGCATGCGCAACATATTTTTTTTTAACTTACCCAGTGCTTCCACTCTTGGAAATCCCCTCACCCCACCTCCCCACCCACCCATCCCCAAAAAGCACGCAGAGAGAAAGCAACCTGCATCTCCATTTTCTGCATTCTTTCGACTGGCCTTAAAATGAAGGGCTTTTTCAGATCATCACACATTAGTGTCAATTCAGAGGGTCCAAGTGCCTGTTCTGAGTATAACCAGCTTTCTAAGAACATACTCGTCAAAATCAAAATCGCAAGAGAGAATCTCCACTTTTACAGCATACAACAAAGCAATGGCTCTGAAGGTTAGGGGGGGCAGGGAAGAGGAGGCTCAGCTGCCAACGCACCAGACGCTCTGTCGCCGGTCAGCAGAGAAGTCGCTTCCCTGGGCTTCGCTTTTTCCCATCCTGAAAAATGCCCAGACCCTACCAGGTGATATCTAAACTCCTAAAACCTAGAGCTATTTACATTATAGTGTCTGCATATGTTCTAACGTGGGAATATTTTAGAAATCTCACACAGTCCAGTGGTCTCAGGTGCCCTCCTCAAAGATACGTTAGAAATATTCCCCCACCAGGCTGGAGTGAGTTCCAGGCAGAACTGTATTCTTCTAAGGTGTTAACTGCTCTCATTTACTCGGATCCTGGTCCGAGTAATAAACCTCTTATCTTTCTCTCTTCCCCACACTTAATCCCGTTTAGCCCCTCAGCATCCCCCAACTGCACCGCACCGAGGGAACAAAATGCTGATGTTCAGAAAGAGTTCTAGAATCTCCATCCTCTGCGTCTGCCTCAAGGCAACATCATGGGGCAGGGGCATGCAAGGCGGTGGGAGCTGCATCATGCTCGGCTCCATGAGCTGTCACACGTCTGCTTCCCCCAGACAAGCCCCACTTACCTGGGCTGTGTCCCTGTTGGCGTCAGGCAGGGCCATGACCATGAGGTGCAAGGCTTGAAACTGCACTTTGATGTCAGGCCCTCCTAACAAGAAGACAGAAATAATCACACGCTTGAAACCACACTGATGTGTTCTGACAGCAATCATGCGAACATCTGGTTGCGCAGGAGGGCTCTGACAGCGTAGTGGGAAGGACCCAGCTTTTGAGCCCGACACTGTTAATTTGTTCATTTGGACAAGAGCCTCAGTCTGTCACCTCCCTTTCAATCCCAGGATGCCTGCTTATAGGCAGGTAGCCAAAAGAGATCCTTTAATTAATTATAGATTGATAGGACGGTTTCATTTCCAGGCTGTGTCTGAGGACCTTGACTGACTCTGTGAAACAGAGGACAAAGCTCACCTGATTGCATTCAAGGACACAGCAGCCCATGGCTACTAAGGACATATGTTCTAGAGCCAGGTTTGAATCCTGTACTCAGTCCTAAGGCATTCACCCTTTTTGCATATCCAGAGGGCTGGCATGAGGATTACACAAGTTAATACGCACACGATGTTCAAGTCAGTATCTAGAAATAGTGGTTTTTGTACATGTGGGCACACTGCTTCTATGACCAGTGCTATTTATTGCCTGTCCCACATTGGGGAAATGGCTAGTTTTGGAGACTGTTGAGAACATTATTCCCTAATGACACAAGATGGCGCCAGAGGGCCAGCTTCATACTCAGGGAGTCCGACCACACAGGGTAGTATCCATGTTGAAGATCTAAAGTGCTTTCCTCTCTGTCTCTATTCTCTTCCAAATGGTCTACTGGTGAGGAGTGCCTGCAGAGGCCCGAGATCTGGAGTCCCGGGGAGTCCTCAAGCTGTAGGCTACTTTTACGATCCCTTCACAGTCCGGCTGGAGACCACTGGTTGTTTGTAAAAGCACGGAGCAGTATAGTAAGGGAAATCTCACATGAGAACCTAGTGCAGCAGTGTGTGTGTGTGTGTGTGTGTGTGTGTGTGTGTGTGTGCGCGCGCGCGCTGGAGTTGGAGGGGGCAGGTGACATGTGTACACCCCTGTGTGGGAACAGGGGAGGTACATTCATAGTTCTGATCACACCGCCTCAGCATTACCCACTCGGACTTCAGGAAGCCATGCCAAAGTTTTTAAAAAGAATATGCCATAGGCCTAGCTAATGCTCTAAAGGCTAATTACACTGATGTGAGCATGTGTAAATAAATACCAGGACCTAGGAAGAACATGTCCAGTTACAAGCTCAGACAAGGCATTCTCATATTCTCATGCTACGTGAATTGCAGGCGGAGAGCCTCATCATCAGATGGGATTGATCCCAGAAGGCCTCAGAGAGAAAGACAAGACATGCAGGTGCAAGTGTAGGCACGCAAGAGTGCAGGTGTGTGGGTGTGTAGGTGTGCAGGTGTGTAGGTGTACAGGTGTGTAGGTGTACAGGTTTGCAAGGGTACAGGTGTGTAGGTGTGCAAGTGTGCGGGTGTGTAGGTGTGTGGGTGTGTGGGCGGGCGGGTGTGTGGGTGTGTAGGTGTGCAGGCTTGCAGGTGTGCAGGTGTGTAGATGTGTTATTGTGCAGGTATGTGGGTGTGTAGGTGTGTAGACATGCAGGTGTGCAGGTGTGCAGGTGTAGGTATGCAGGTGTACAGGTGTGTAGGTGTGTAGGTGTGCAGGTGTGTGGGTGTGTAGGTGTACAGGTGTGTAGGTGTGTAGGTGTGCAGGTGTGTGGGTGTGTAGGTGTACAGGTGTGTAGGTGTGTAGGTGTGCAGGTGTGTGGGTGTGTAGGTGTACAGGTGTGTAGGTGTGTAGGTGTGTAGGTGTGCAGGTGTGCGGGTTTGTAGGTTTGTAGGTGTGTAGGTGTGTAGAAATGCAGGTGCGTAGGTGTGGGAGCTCTTTCCCTTTCAGAGATTTACGATGTTTCTGTCTCAATTAAAAGTCTGATTTGGCAAATGTTCTGTTTTCCTTTTACTGATGGAACTTGGCCATACGCTGTCTCATTAACAGTTTGTGGCTAATTTATCCAATGCACCCTAGCACGGAGCTGTCTTCCTCCTGACTGACGAACTATCCAGTCCTTTAACTGAGCAGCCAGTCGGAGGCCAAGACTGAAAAGATGTAGTAACTGCACATGAGTGGTAAATGATCTGTGCTTTCTGAATTACATGTAGTATGAAGAAGGTGGTTCCAACATACACATGCATACACACTTACATGCACATACATGCACATGCTCACATGCACATGCACACGCTCACATGCACATGCTCACATGCACACGCTCACATGCACACGCTCACATGCACACGCTCACATGCACACGCTCACATGCACATGCTCATATGCACACACTCACATGCACATGCTCACATGAACACACTCACATGCACACTCACACACACATATATATACACTCATATTTACACACTCACAAATACACACAACATACACTCACACACACTCATACACTCAAACACACACACATAGCTCATACTAACATACACACACAGACACACACTCACACAGTCACACACACAAATACATATTCACAGATTCATAACACACTCACACAGTCACATTCCCACACACACTCATATACTCAAGTGCTCACACATAATCACAGCACACACACAGACACAATATTTACACACAAATACACACAACATGCACTCACACACACTCATACACTCAAACACATTCACACACATAGCTCATACTCATATACACACACAGACACACACTCACACAGTCACACACACAAATACATACTCACAGACTCATAACACACTCACGCAGTCACATTCCCACACACACTCATATACTCAAGTGCTCACACATAATCATAGCACACACACAGACACAAATATACACACGCAGATATATATGTACACACACACACACACACACACACATAAATTAAATGCTGAGTCACTGTACCAGTGATTGATGGCAACTTTGGCCTTGCCAAGCAAATGACATATTTAAACACCACAGCCAAACACATCATCCAGAACAGACTCTAACTAACTGCACATACAAAGTAAGATAAGAATTTACCCATTCTTGAAGAAGACCCAGATCATGAGGTGACCCAGGGGCTGGAACTAACGGACAAGGTTTTAAAGCAGCTCTCAATGTGTGCAAACAATGTGAAAGAAGGAATGTAGAAGAACGAAAAGACAGAGCCTGTCAACAGGCAACTTCAAATATTTAACAGCATCACCTGGAAATTATAGAACTGAAAAAAAAAAAACTGCAGTCTCCTTAAAATCGAAAGGTTACTTCCTTAGCAAATTAAAAAATTAGGAACAGCAATCTGATTTAGATATGCGAACCCAGGACTATCATAAATGGTATTTCACTCCAGGGCCCCACAGGCACCAGCAGTCGGCACAGTGTGATGACACTTCCCCTGCATCCTGGAAGCTCACACGCTGCGCCACCTTATGTCTAAGTGTATTGAATCATATTTAACTTTGTCACCTACTTTCTATCAGAGAGATGAAGGCGGGTATATATTCGACAGGGAAGAGAGAGGTGGGCAGTTCTCTGAAGAACGCTTTCAACATGACCGCGGCTTCTCTGTGACACATCTTGTCCCATTTGAACTTGTCAGTGTTGAACCTGGCATCCAGTTCCTCACGGTACTGCTGTAAAGCAAAGCAGTTGGTCAGTACTCAGGGAGGCTGGACGGCAAAGCCTCTTTCTCCCTATCATTACACACACTATTTGGTTTTGCAATTTGATGGCTAAAGTTAACACCTGCTAACCCCAACCTTCCCACAGGATTGATTTGGAATGTCTCTTGGCAAATCAACGTTTAAGAGCATTTCCAGAGGTATCCTGAAAACAGCAATAATCTTGAAACAATTGGCTAATTCTGCACAAATATAAAACCTCTTTACTGAGTCTGTAGGTTCACTTCTGTGGTGTGGGTGGGATAGCACAGCCTCCACATGATAAAGTCTTGGCTCAAATTTGACAAAACTGCTATTTTCCTGTTATCATAACCTTCCTGCTCCCCTCCCTTCTGTTCCTCAGTCAGACCACAGGCACGGCTCGTGCCTCTCTGTTCTTTCACATGTGGAAAGAGAAATGCCCCCAACAAAGTAACGCTGACTTCACTGCAGTGTGCAGGAAGAATAATGACTTTCCTGGAATGAGTACAGCGGCACTCTGCCAACACACACACACACACACACACACACACACACACACACAAACACACACATATGTCTTCCATATGTTGGTATGCCTGCCCCATCCTCTGCTCCAATGCACTATGCAAACAGCACTGGGCCTCTCTGTAAGTTCCACTCACATTAAGTTCCTACTTGAAAAAGCTTGTATTATCAGTTCATCTGTTTATCAGTGGCAACTGCTCTTTAAGCTTCTGTACTGTAGTCAAACCCATTTTCAACCACGCCTTTAGACTTGAGGATTTATCTCAAACAATAGGCAGCTGAAGTCACCTCCTTGACTGATTCTCACTGCTCTAAAGAGATACTTAGATGAGACCCTGGTAGTCTTTCGCTTTTTTACAGCCTCTGCCTCATTCAAGTGAGAGGCCTACTTTTAGCCTCAAGCAAGAACAGCCATTTTGTTCATCTCATGCCAGACACAAGAGCTTCCCTGGCTCCCTGAGGCTGCAAAACTGAAATCTGTGTCAAGTGAAATCTGAGTTAGGTGCCAAGGATGGATACGGGTGAGTATGCAGCCTGGCCTGGGTTCAAATGGTGAGTTTATGTCTCAAAAAAAACCAACCAACCAACCAACCAACCAGTCAATCAACCAACCAATCCATCAACAAACCAATCAACCAATCAACCAACCAACTCACCAACCAATCAACCAATCAACCAACCAACCACCCAGACAATCTATCAGTCAATGGAAACCTATTTTTTTGTTTGTTTGTTTACCATTAAGGAGACCACAAGCAGAATCAAAGCCATGTCCTTGGAACACAAACAAGGCTACATCAATTTCTGAAGCATCTTCACAAAACCCACAAAGACCCAGCCTGAAGATACCAGCTCGGGAGAGAGACCAAACACAAGAGGTAACGTAACTCCGAAGCATCCACAGCCAACCTCAAGACAACGGGCAGCAGAGGAAAGGAGAGCTGACACGTCAAACAGTCTGCCTTCTTCAGGAAAGCACGTTCCCAGCATTTGGCTCAAGTTTCTGTGATGTTTTGAAAAGGAAATCACTGGGCATTCCAAAGCATTAAATTGGTTCCAAATGATCTGTGGGCCTCAGATTTGGGAGCTGGCTTTGCAGCAATGCCCTCGTTTGGCTCTAGGTGAGCAGCTTCCTCTCGGGCCTGAGACCCTGTCAGGCCCACTAATCATCTAGAACGCAAAGCCAAGGCTGGGCCGCTCGCTAGCAGCATCCTCCCAAATGGCTGCTGTCACTTATTTGCCTCAAATCAAGAATAATTACAGTGGCTTTTAAAAACCGCCTTTCCCCCAAGCACGTTCTATGGGAAATGTACCTCAGGGATGAGGAAAGTGAAGCAGAAAACTTAGCAAGCACAGGTCCTGACTGTTTGAGTCAAGGAGAAGTGAAGGCCTAGGCAGCGTATCATGACCACTGTCTCTAACCACAGCATTTCCTCAGTGTCTGCTCACTGGCTGGCATTTCTTCCATGCTTGCTTTCCTGAAGCCAGAACTAGGAAAACATCTGGATTGCATCTGTGGACTAACAAGCAGCAGAATAAACCGGCTGACACAACATCAAACCCAGTAAGGGAAAAAGACGTTGTCCTAAATTCGGTTTGGGAGCTTATGTGTCTGTGAATGCGCTGAAGGGTGATTAGCCTTTGGTCAGCAGTTTTCACACAAAGGGTAGATGAAGAAACGTAGTTTCCACTCTAACATCACACTTGGGGCACATAAGAAACGTTTTTCTTCCCAGTGGATCTGCACAGAGAGGGGCTTAGAGGCAGGAGTTTGGTTCTGGTTGGGAAGTCCAACTCTTTGGCTCTCTTTAGAGTCTCTGACTCAGCCGATACCTTCAGACAACCAAAGCAGTCCATGTTTTATCCTCATTACTGTATGCTTTCCCCAGAGGCTTGCCTAAGAACGGAACATGATAAATCGAAACAAGCTCACTTCACGAGCCACTGGAAAGTTATCCAACTTCCAAATAAAACTGTGTTAGTATTTAACCGGCTCCTCGATGAATGGAGTCAGAACTTCCACCTGCCAGCCTCAGATATCTCTCCAAATGAGAACTTGCTACATTCATTCACAAGAGGTTCAGGTGGCTGATTCCATCAGCTGGTGAGGCCCCAGTGGTCAGCCACCTGTGCTAGCCTGTGGCTGAGCAGGCCGATGGTCTAGGCCTGCCCCACTCTGCCCAGTGTAGAACTCCCCACGTGGGAGGAAGAGACAGCCCAGGTCCTCCCGGCTCTCTTCCACCACCAACCAGTCCACCTCTGCTCTGGAGGAGCCAATAGACAGCCTACTTGCTTTCTCTACACTCAAGAAATATGCTACATATAGCTACATTTCTACCTTGAGCCTTCTTAGACACAGACTCCCCCAAGTGTGTGCTTAAGTGAGTTAATGAAGGGATGCCTCCCTCACCCTGTGCCTTTTCCTTCACAGGCTTCTTTATCACTATCCTTTCTTCTCCACCACATGCACATTCAAGACCTATCACTGGGTGCCCACAGACTGGGGTGACCAAAGGGTAGGTGTGGACGCCTCACTGTGTGTGCCCAAAAGGACACACAAAGGGTGCTATTACTAGAAATCTTCCAGAAAAGGTTTTCTCTTCCAGGTCTCTTTACTGCTCTACAGTGCTTGGCTCTCTGTGTGTATAAGAAGGCAGAGCACAGGGATTCACAGTGCTGCCCTGGGGTTTTTTGTAGATGCTGACATTACCATAAATGGAATTGGGTTTCAGAGCAGCTGAGAGAGGATTCGGGTGGTTAGGAGCACTGCTATGAACGCTTAGACGAAATCCGACCAAAAGAAGAACCTAAGAATGCGTCTCAGCTGAGAGCAATTAGCAATGGAAGTAAAAGCCGATGGACCCTGGGCTCAAAGATTCCCAAAGGCCAAAGAAGCCGAAACAGTCGATCCGCTAAACAGATCCAGGCATTTTAAACTCCAGACTGAAGACAAACAACAGTTTTGATGGCAATGTTTCACTATTCTAGGTTCTAAGAATCGCAGCACGGAAGAAACCTATAACCCGAAGTACTCAAGAGTATTACGGCAAGGCAAGGAATACTATCAAAGGAACAATGGCAGCCACAAAGACTAGATTTCTGATGCTCAATGCAGCTGGGTTGTGGTGGCTTAAATAAGAATGTCCCCCATAGGCTCATAGATTTGAACGCTAATTGCACAGGAAGTAGCGCAATTAGAGAAGGGTTAGGAGGTGTGGTTTTATGATGGGGGTGTGGCCACATGAGGGAGGTGTGGCCTCATGAAGGAGGCGTGGCCTTAAAAAGGAGGCATGGTCTTATGAAGTAGGTGTGGTCTTGGTGGAGGAAGCTTGTCACCTGGGGTGGGCTTTGAGTTTTCAAAAGCACAAGCTAGGCCCACATTTTCTCCTCTCTGCCTTCTGATCATGATGAAGCTCTTAGCTACTGCTATGGCATCAGGAGTGAGTGGCACCACGCTCCCACGCTCCCACGCTCCCACACTCCCACACTCCCACGCTCCCACGCTCCCACGCTCCCACACTCCCACGCCCCTGCCATGTCTCCACTCTGCCCCCGCCACGATAATAGACATCCTCTGAAACCACAAGCAAGTCCCCAACCAAATACTTTGCTTTATAAATGTTTCATGGCCATGAGCAGTCGAACACTGACCAAGACTAGCTCCCATCTTTATCTAGGAAGAGAGAGAACACTGAGTACCTTGACTTTGGCAGTACATCCCGAGAGTCGAAAAATTCCTTCGGACTCCAGACCTGATTCTTCGACTTTCTGAAAAAACTAGAAATTAACAAATAAATTACACAAATGAAGTATCTCTGTAGGATGACACCCTGTAGGATGACATCTCTGTAGGATGATAATAATGAGAATAAATAATTCTAAATAATCGGTAGACTGCTAACTGTGCCTAAGAACCTGATACAGGAATAATTCCTGAAATACTAATGACTACTCAAAAAGGTCAACATTGCCTCTGATTTGCCAGCGAGTGAATTCTCCATTTAGGTCTGTGTGATAACTTTCCAACATCAACTTCTACCCACGGACTCTGTTGGGTATGTTCTCTTATCTACTGGGATAGTCTTCCAACTTGACTCTTTCAAATATGATTGTCATTTCTCTTATGCAGACCAATCAATAGGAACGAATGATAAATCACACCATGTGTCTACAACCACAGTACTCTGCATGCTCTCAACCTCTAAATCTAAATCTACCCTCATTGGTTGCAAAGGACCTGACTAAGACTTTCCCTACTATTCTCTCAACCCTGACCTGCACCCTTCTCCCCACTGCTGAGGAGACTGAGGCACTGGAACGGTAGGCAAGCTTCCCAGGTTCAGAAGGTGAGAGGAAGCTGCAGCAGCACACTGTGGTGCCTGGGCTGTGAGATTCCTTCAGGGATGGGGAAAGAAGGCGTCTGTGTCTGGTAGCAGCTGAGGGACTGCATCTCAGGTTGCCTTACGTGAGGCAGACAACATCGGCCCTCAGAATGGCTGCCAGTTGCTGAGTTGAGAATGCGATATAAGTCTACAGTTGACTTAGCATTCATGAGCACTTCGTGCTCGATGCTGTTGCTGAGTTCTGGACTGGGTTTTGCACCTATGTCATATAAACTTGTACTGAATTGTCATGGGTTTCTAAAGGCTGATTTCTCCAAAACCCACCCTTGACATTTAAGACAAAGCACGTCATTTGTGCTTTTATTTCCGAGGAAGAAGGGCAGCAGCATGACAAGGACTCCAGCTGCGCATGCTCTCACAAGTACTCCGGGTTTAGCATCTGCTCTCAAGGACTCTGGGCTGCGCATGCGCTCACAAGGACTACTGACTGGGCATGCGCCTTGTACCTCTGAAGTTAACTCATCCTCCTCTACGCCAGTTGCCATGTTTGCAAGGAGATAAAAACTGCCCCTTGGGCCTCTCCATGCTGACTACACAGGATATGACATCATTGCTACAGCCCTTCCCCTGGGAACTCCCTACAGACAGCTCCTGCGCACAGAGAAGATGCCAGCATCTCTGGCACCGCACCCTCCCTGCTCCTTCACGGCCAATTGACCGCAAGACTTGAAGAAGCATCTCAGGCTGAGGCACCAGGAACCACTAACAAGAGAAGAGGGCGGATGCAGAACTGTTAGTGTGGGTAAAACAAGTCTGTTTCCCCAGCCAGGGTTTTATGTATCTTTTACAAACCATTTAAAAATCCAACAAGGTCGGTGATAAAGACCTGGGGTGTTAAGTGTGCCACCAGGTGTCACTGTTGAGTAAGTGCGGATTTAGGTAAGCTGGTTAGTTGTTACCCATATTTAAAACTGCACAACTTTAAAGTAAATGAGCAGGACAGGAGAGACAGCTCAGTGGTCAAGAGCAGACTCTGCACATGCAGGGGACCTGAGTTCAGTTGGCAGCATCCTCACAGGGAGGCTCACCACTGCCTGTGCGTCAGCCCCGGGGGATCTGACATCATCTTCCCATCCCCTCAGGACTCACACATATGTTTGCAATGTGCACACAGAGGCACAGACACATAATTAAACGGAAACCTAGATTTTAAAAAAAGTAAACCAGTTATTTAGCAATCATAAAGATGTCTAGATACAGCAGTTGAGATATAATTTTTAAAAATCCTTGGGGAGGGGGGAGGGGGTGAAGGATTGTGGGTGGGGGTCACTGTGAGGGGGGCAGTGACCAGGATGTAAAGTGAATAAGTAAAATTAATGATAATAATAATAATTTGGATTTCTAGGTTAAAAAATAATTATTTCTTATCATAGTAATTATATGTACTTAAAATTTGACATTAGATTTGGAAAACTAATACATTCTGATATCTAAATGACCAATATATTTTCTACCTAAATATGTTTTAAGTTATTTACTTTTTGACTTTAGGAACTTATGGGAGTTTTAAAGGTCCAAAATATGGCTGCACACATCCATTTGGAAAATATAGCTTTGCTATAACTCACAAAGCCCTTGTATGCTCAGCAAACTGTTATCAATCATGTCTTTAAAGAGAATAATCAAAAATACATGCAAACAGCTAAGCATAGTGGGTATGCCTTTAATCCTAACTCTTACTAGACAGAGGCAGGAGGATCTCTGTGAGTTCCAGGATAGCCAAGTCAACAAAGTGAGACCCTATCTTGATTAAAAAAAAAAAACAACCCACCACAACATGTAAACCCATGCAAATATAGGCAGACACACGCAAATCTATGCAAATATGTGCAGATCTATGTAAGCACACGCAAATCTATGTAAACCTATGCAAATATATGTGAAGCTATGTAAATACATGTAAGCATATGCAAATCCATGTAAACACATGCATGTACACATGCAGCCTCCGACAAAAGGGCTGTGTCCACCCCAACATCCTCATAGCAGAACAATGTAACAAGCTTCCAGGGCATGCGAAAAAGTTCGCAGGTGGGAAGGTTCCCGAGGCTAGTCCCTCCCGGTTCACGTGTCTGAAACACGGCCCTCTGTGAAAAGCAATGGTCGGACCTAAACAGAGTTCCACCATCTTTAACTCTAAGAGAAAGCACCCACTGAGCTTCACTCTCTCCCTGGTCTGTTGCACACGACTCACTTTTTGTAACACAAGGGGAACTTTCACTGCAGGGTCCTTCTTCCGGTCGTTGTCCAGAAGGACTGTAAGTGGCACTCCAAAAATGCCATTGTCTGCAGTAAAAAGAGCGAAGGGGAGTCAGGAAAGCTGCCTCGTGTCCCAGGGCTGCGCTGATGCCTGCAGCCTGACCTCTTAGTTACCTCGGCCTTTCACTCGCTCTGTTTTGTTTCTCTTCAGTTGTATCCCGAAAGCATCAAAGAAGGCCGTCAGCTCAATCAGTGAGAGGTGGCGGATTTTCTTCATGTCTTCTGCAGACAGGTCCCCCGTCTCTGTCAAGCCAAATCTTGTTTTCTGTACAATAAATTTCTAAAAGACACAGTGAAGATGTTTATTTTTAAGTTTATGAAAAGTGTCCTGGGCCCGAGACAGGATTTCTCTGTGTAGCCCTGGCTGTCCTGGAACTCACTCTGTAGACCAGGCTGGCCTCGAACTCAGAAATCCACCTGCCTCTGCCTCTCAAGTGCTGGGATTAAAGGCGCGCACCTCCACTGCCCGGCCCTTCTCCCCTTTTCCATCTTAATGTATTTGTGTGTATGTGCACATGTCTATGTGTAAGCATAGGAGGCTCGCCGTGGCAGGTGGGTGGATATCAGAGTCAGTCCTTGCCTCTCATTCTATGTGATGGGGCTCTCCTTAGTGTTGGCTGCTGAGAATGTGACACTAGTTGGCTTATAAACTTTGGGATGTCCTCTGCACTCTGTCTCTCATCTCAGCATGGGAGTTCTGAGATGACAGTTGAGCTCTATCATGCACATCTTCACATGGGTATCAGAGGTTCAGACTCCAGGTTATGATGCTCTCCTGCCCAGCGCTTTTATCTACTGCACCATCCACACAGCCCAGCAACTGCCTTCCTACAAGGTATACACATACTATAATTGGGATTACGCATGTGGTACGTACACATGAAACAACACATCTACAGGCATATCCCAGGAGACACACAGGGCTGGTGCCTGGCCTCCCCAGTTCCCTTCACATACTGAAAAGAAAAACAGTCCCAACATCGGCACAGAAGCCTTCTCGGGAAGTTATTGGACTGACTACATGGGTTACTCACAGTTAAGACATAGTCTTCTTTCTTAATGTCCGACTTCTTCCATTTATTTCTGTCTGGGGTCTCTGTCACCATTTCTGAGTAAGACACCTCAAAGGACAGCTCTTCGGCCTCTGGTGGAATGTTCTTCTCTAGATAATCATCATCTAAATAAAACAAGAGACAAGAAATGCAATGCATTCTTGAGCCATTTGCAGCAAAGTAAACTCTCAATATTTGCAAGGTAAGCTGGGGTACTGAAGTCTGGGGACAGAGGCCAGCTCTCCTGGGGACATGGTGCTGCTCTGATCTTCACTATGGACCCATTTCTATCGGTGTCCAAAACAACTGCCCAGTCCAAGTTTTAACAAAAGTTAAGCTCTTACTGATTATGAATGCTTTGAAGGATTAGAGGCTAAGCCTACAAGAGCACATATCTCTGTGTTCCTCTGATGTTAAAAAAACACTCCCCGCTACTCTCACAAACACAAACATTCACCTTTTAGGATTATCCAGTGTGGACTGGGTATGCGGGGGACTTAGTTTGCATTTCTATAATTTGATGCTGGCCCAGTCTTTGCACGATGCACATTAAGCAATGCCTGGCCAGGTCAGGTGACAGAAATGTCCCACAGCTGCCTTTGTCAAGCTAGACTTCGAATTAAGGCAAATGATTTCCCGGCCCAAACAATTTGTCTGACATGAAACTCTGGCTTCTGAGTCGGCTTTCAACATGACACCTCATCTCACTGCCTGGTAAATGTTTTTATGTGCAAAGTAAAGGATCATTTGATTATAAACAGAACACTTTTTCTGAGTAAACGTCAAGGAGATTGGAATAACGAAAGTGGGAATTAATCAGTGAGATTAATAAGCGAGCTGCTTTTGTCAACCTTAAAATCAGTCAAATGAACGGCATATGATTTTGAGCATGACCGCCAGCTGGAACACGGGGAAGGCTGCAGAGGAGCTAGGCAGTGGTAGAGGGAAGGTGGGCCTGGATGCTTGACTTCTGCAGAGGCTTGTGCTCTGCACACAGGAAGGAAGGGTGGAGTCTTTGGGGAGCAGCAACCAGGCAGGCAGATCCTCCAAGCCACTGAGCCACTCATGTGGGTGTCTGTCTCTAATGGTATGATTATAGCTAGACTCCAGGCAGTAAATAGACCGACGGGGAAAGCATTTCTGGTAAGTCTCTCCTCTTGGTTATTTTATTTTCAGTATTAACGTTATTGAAAAACAATCCACACATCAGGTAATTCTTCATTTGACGGATGAAGCCAATGGATTGTGGCAGGTCACAGCTGGGCAGCCATCACCATGATCAATTCTGGGATGCTTTCATCGACTCCTCTTTGCACTTGGATGCGGATGGTGAATATGCAGGCTGTGCTTCTCCAAGGAGAGTGTATGCCTTTCTCAAAAGACAGGAATTCAGAAGGCATGGACTCAGGGCCCGGCCTTGGACTAAGGATTCCATTCTGAGTGTCTCGAGTGTCAGAAGTTCAGGGAAGAGTCTGCCTGTATGTCAGAAGCTGCTCAAGTTCAACAAACGCTCACTTCCTCAGTAACTGGGAGTCTTGGATGAGGCAGCTTCATAGCCTCCTTGTAACATCTGGATACATCATGGTACTTGTAGAGTGGACTAAGTCAAAGCCACTGCCTGAGTGATAACCCTTACCTTACTTGTTGGAAGTGAAGGAAGGCTTTGCTTCCCATTTAGCTGGGTTAACATTGTCTGTGACAAAATAGGCTGTCTGAAGGTGTGCATGACACATCATGCAGGATAGAGGTAAAGATGGGGAGAGACATGTAGATGAGCAGCAGCATTAGATAAGACTAAAATGTTCTGAGGTACCATTGCCAAGCACGGTGACCAACTATGACAATTGTGTGCTATGCAATTCAAAAACTTGCAAGAAAGGAACTTAAAAACTTCATCAGAAAGAATGTGGTAAATGATGAGATGTGCTTAGGAGTTAGATAGGTTCAGCCTGATGCAAACACTATCCAGTGTATGTATACAATCCAGATGTATGTATCCATCCAAACATTACCCATATTTGTGTGTCCCACACAAGTATCCCCACAGATGAGTACCATGTATACATTTATGGTGTTACACATTAAGTACTATGTATACATTTATGGTGTTACACATAAGTACTATGTATACAGTTATGCCATGAACACAGTCAGTGTTAAAAGTAGATGTGTTAAATTAAATACTAAAAACAAAACTAACTGCTAACTGCACTGAATGTCAGACCCAAAAGGCATAGCATAGTCTCACCAGGGACAGCATTGTCTCACCAGGAGATAACACAGTCTCACCAGGGGACAAGCCACTCACCACTCAACGTGCTCTGAACTACCGACTGCTCAGCATCTGCAGATCCATTGGTGTGAACAGGAACATCCGGGATAGCCTCAAGTATTGACTGCCAAGCAAGGAAAGAGGAGAAAAATGTTTATTGCAAATATAGCGACCCTTAATTTTTTATACTCTTGATTCTAATCTTAGCTTTCAAGAGCTGAGCCATCTCTCCAGCCTGATACTTCATCTCAATCAAATTTATCTTCTGTAATGTATGAGTCTTTTAACAAATACAGTTCTTGGTCTCACAAATGGCTTGCAGTGTTGTGTGATTGTTCCCACAGTTGGTTTAGATGGGTACAGCTTGCCCAAGTTTCTCAAAGGAACTCTGCTGAAGTACTCACAACTAACTTTAACTTTTTACTCATCTATTTAGCTGCTTCTGCAATGATGTAACAATTAGAATGCTTGTTGATATGTATTTGATAATTGTATCTGCTAATCTGGATACATTGTTTCAATTACAGCCATAGCCCTAATATTAACATATCAATTCTCTCATTGTGAAATACAGAGTAAAAACAAACAGAATAGTTAACTATCATGCCAGGTGTGGTGAGTATCTGCCTGTAATCTCAGTATACAAGAGACAAAGACACCAGGAGCCTGGTCAACATAGCAGGTTCTAGGCCAGCCTGGTCTAAATATTGAGTTCTAGGACAGGCTGGTCTACAAAGTGAGTTCTACCAGCCTGATCTACATAGAGGGTTCTGGGTCATCTATGTTAACCTAGAGGATTCCAGGCCAGTCTGATCTACATGGTAAGTTCCAGGGTAGCCTGGTCTACATAGTAAGATCCTGTCTCAAAATAAACACAAAAACAATAACACCAACAAAATTCCAAATTAGAAAATGACGTTTTATAATCAAATTTCCATTCTTAATCTGGTTTTCTGGTTCCTTCTTCACAGAAACCCTGCGACATAGCTCTGCACCCTTGAATGGACATTGTTCCATTAGAGGCTGAGTTTTATAAAATGAGTTTCTGTTCATATCTGGAAGGGTACCCAAAATAGAGAGAGAGAGAGAGAGAGAGAGAGAGAGAGAGACAGAGAGAGACAGAGAGACAAAAAGACAGAGACAGGGACACAGAGAGAGATAGAAAGACAGAGACAGACAGAGAGACAGAGACAGAAACAAGCAGAGGCACATAGAAAGACAGAGATAGAAGACAGACACAGAGAGAGAGACAGAGAAAGACAGGGAAGAGAGATATTGAGACAGAGACACACACAGAGAGAAAGACAGAGACAAATACAGAGAGGAGAGAGATTCTACCAAACTTTTTTATGCAAAACTATAAATTCTAATGTAGAGTTATTGTCTGCCAACATGTGCGATTTCAAGAAACTGCAGTCCTAGGAAGCTTTTATAAGCAATTCGCACATAAAATCTGTCCTTCCTCCCACAGACCATGATACAGAGTCTCTTATTCTTATATTTGTTTAGCAATCGCTGAACACCTGCTGGATAAAAGCTCCTGCATCCCATGCTGCAGGCTGTACAAGGGAGTCTCAGATTCTCAGCCTCACAGTTTCTTTTGATTCCTCCTTGATTTCAAATGAGATTTAAAATCTCTTACTGATATAAACCACATGAAATTAGATGGCCAAGTGCTGAAACACAGATGCCTGTACACTGCGGTTTCTAGATGAAAAGACAGGTCTAGGGTCATGAAGTTGAGCATCAGTCACATTTCTGGTAGCTCTAAAAACCTGTCACTACAACATAAAGCCCGCAATAGTTATAGTTTTGATATGATGCATCTTCCAAAGGCCCACCACTTGGTCTTTTACTTAGTCCTATTGGCAGGTGGTAGATACTGTGACGAGTGGAGCCTAGTGGGGTATTTTAGGGTATTTTAGGTCACCGGGGAACTTAACAACAAAAAAAAGCAAGAAACAGTCTCTTGCCCCAACCAGGGAATCATGGTGAGAATAATGTAATTCTGCCTGCCCACCAGGGATTCTCGGGCAGGGACTGGCTCCTGGAACTCCTGCAGATATCAACAGCACAGCATCTGCACATCTTGTGAGTTCTTTAAACCCTCCTGCATTGTGTACAGTACCTCACAGTATAAATGTGAAGAGATGCTACCCTGTGCATCTCAGCTGTCACATGGTTGAGACTAGAATGACAAGGAAAAACATCTGTGCACGTTCAGTACAGATACAACTAATATCTCCCATCTGCAGTTGGAGAGTCTGTCATTCAAGACATTCATCTCAATAAATACTGGATGATCATTTGATGTAATTCAACCTACAGTCTACAATAATGCAATTATGAGGCTTAGAAATCCAGAACAAATACCCTGCTTAATTATGAAACATTAGAAGAAAAGCACTAATGAGCCTTTCAAGGGGAAGGCATGACGTCTCTCTGAGTTCTGTTTGGAAGGAAGGATTCCTCAGAAGGAAAAAGAGGACTTGCAGGTGAACTTCACTCTAGTAAATTTCCAAGACAGACCACTAGGAATGTGGAGGCTTACAGTCATTTCAGATTCAGAAAACAGTAAGGATTTGGGTGAGAGGGTGTGACTGTGCAGTGAAGACAAATCCTTCAGGAGAACTAACGGGAGGTCAGTTTATCATACTCCACGAAACCAATTCTAACGGACAAGATGTTGAGGTCTCCCCCAGGACAAAGCTTGGGGTCTTGGTGCACTATGAAACAGGGCAGGCACCCCAAGACTTCTAGATGCTGCAGATTAGCATCTGGTAGGTCAAGAGACCTCAACACTCTCTCACTCAAGTGTCAGATCCTGCCACCCCGGAGAGAATCACAGCTGGTGGTTCCATATAAGGAAGAACCAGAGATTGGGGATGTGGTTCCTCAGGGTGAAAGTTCAAGAACATTCCAGCACAAGTACAGTGAGTGTCGAGTTGGCATCACAGGGTGCCCCAGCAACTCCTACTTTAATTCACATTTATAAGTAAAGACCCTCTGAAATAACAACCCAAAGTGAGAGAAGTTAAAGACTGTTCTCAGAGAGACTGCCCTAGCCCTAATATTGCTTTATTTATATCACACTGACATCCGATTTTATCTTCAGAAAACAACAACAGCAACAATGAAACTTGACTGTTGACTGCTGCCCCTAGCTCTGTACCATGCAAGATCTGGTTCTCCCACATCAGAGTCTCTCCCCAACCTTCTAAGGATTGCCATGTAGACGAAATGTGACCAGTAAGGATTCCTCTGGATTGGCGTCCGAAAGGAAACAACAATGGGGAAAAGCCAGAAGCAAAGAATGAAGACTGTAAACTGCACCCCTCCGAGGGAACCCCCAAGTGTGCTCACAGAACTGCTGTGGGAAACCAAAACACACGAGCAATGTCCATCATCATCTCCTGTGGGAACTGAGTGAGGTATCTGTCCTTCGTCACGTTCAGCTTGGTGTACCCTCCACTGTTGCCATGTACGAGACACAGGTAGAGAAGTGCTCGAGGCCCATGGAAGACAAGTGAACATAGAGTGTGTTTTGAGCTCCCCTGTAAATGGGAACATTTCAGAGAGCCCCAGAAGAGCTTCAAGCAAGCCGTGCACTTTGGATCCATGACGTGTAGCTGTCAAAACGAGGGTTGTAAGGGGTATAAAGCCAATGGCTGCTTCAGCAATGAAGAAGGTGACCATGAGTGTCTGAACCAGAGAAGAAACTGTAACAAAGGACACAGGTACAGATAGTCCACAAGCATTCACAGGATAACACCTATGGGCCCCAGAGATGGATATGAAGAGAGATGAGGTAGCAGAGGTTGAGGCTGATACACAGCGATGGTTTGGGCACCTAGGCACCACCAGACGAGATAGGAAATAGAGGTTCTTAGTGAAGGGCCGAGAATGGGACTTCCAAGTCACTGGGAACTGGCATGATTGTGTAAGCTCTGCTGCTGGTAATGCTGTTGGTTCTGTGGCCACCAACGTTTCCAAATGGGATCCTATTAGGAGGGGGTAGATTTCTAAACTAGAGACAATCTCACTGCATGCATGTTTGAGTTCAATGCATACATGTATGAGTAGCAACACTGGTGTTCTAAACAATGAGCAGATGCCAGGAGTGGGTCCTACATGAACGTCACTTATCCTGTTCCTCGAGATAGGCAATGACTGAGAAATTGTTGCCCTGGGGAGTGAACAGTAATAGGTTCCACCTCTTCCGAGCATCCACTGGGCTGACATCAGCCTCCCATCAATGCAGCATCAGAGGAGCAAGATCCCATCAAATAGGCCTCTGCCATTCTCTGGCAGAGAACCAGCTAAGAGACACCCAGTGGACACATGCAGTAGTGTAAGTGGGGGAGATAAGATGTAGAACTGTGGCTAAGGCTGGGGGAGGTGGATATGCAGAGAGTTAGAGTGGGTGAGTCCTCAAAAGCAGGCTGGGAATGAATTCAGGCAGGCAAGGTCCAGAACCCCCAGTGCTCTCCCACTTTCCCAAGATACAAAGGGACTTGAGGTTAATGTGGGGAAGTGAAGGGAACTCAGGGCTGCTGGAGACTCTGTGAGATCTCCGTGAAGAAGATGACCATTAACAACGCCCTCCACCCTTTACTGGAAAGAGCTCGATTTGATTTTCACATATTAATCCTGTTAATTAATCCACGCCCCCTTTTAAAAAAGATTTATTTATTTTATATATGTGAGTACACTGTTGATCTATTCAGACACACCAGGGCATCAGATCCCATTACAGATGGTTGTGAGCCACACTGTGGTTGGTGGAAATTGAACTCAGGACCTCTGGAAGGACAGTCATTGCTCTTAACCACTGAGCCATCTCTCCAGGACCAGTAGAGACCCTCTTTAAATCCACATTATTTGCTATTCTTTTTGTGATTCTGCAGATTGAATTTAGGGGCTCTTGGATACTAGATAAGTGTTCTACCTTTGAGCTATTCTCTAACCTTTTTTGCTATTTAATATTCATTATTTGTGTGTGCATGCCTGTGCAAGGTATGCATGTTTATTCATGTGTGTGTGCATGGGTGCTTGTGTGTATGTGTGTAAGCATGGGGTTAGCCTTAACTTATTTCTCCTCAGGAGCCAACCACATTGTTTTCTTTAAGGCAGGGCCTCTCACTGGGACCTGAGGCTCACAGATTAGGCTAAACTGGTTTAGTTAGGCCAGTGAGAACCAGTTATCTGCCTGTCTCTGGATCCCTATTTCTAAAACGACAATCTCAATCCACCACATCTGGGATTTTATGTGCACACTGTGTACTGAACTTATGTCTGCACACTCACACAGCAAACACTTTCCTCACCACCCTAGTCCCCTTTTCTAACATTTTTGGCACAGGGTCTCACTAAGCTGCTAACACCTGCTTCAGCTGCTCATGCTGCTGAGAGTACAAGCCTGGCCTCCCTCGCTTGGCAAAAGGAAGACCTATCCGTTCCTTAGTCCGAGTATTTATTCTTCCAGCTGCCAGACGGCTGCTGGGCAGCAACTTGCAATCCTAGTTCAAGTTTTCGTAATCCGTCTTGAAGAGATGGCTCTTCTTTCCTTCTGATTGTTGTCCTAACATGCAACTGTGGGGATATCCAAGACTTACCACGGAGCCGCTCTGAAGGGCCACAAAACCACCTTCTTCATCCTGGGAACCATTGGATAGGGCGGTACTGTTGAGAGAGGCTTCGTCTGGCTGAACGGAGAAACAAAAGAATCATAATTACTTTCTAGTGCATCTGTGCTTTGCACTGCCCACAGGAGATGTGTGCAACAGGTGTGATGTTAACGACCATCCAGGTATACCCAGGTGCATACCGCTATTCGTACCACACCGCCCTGCGACCCCAAATGCCAGGCCCTCTGGTAGATGCTGATATCTGCAACAGACACTGCTACTACCTACCGTACACTCTTTTTGTCTCAACATTATCTTAGAGCTAAGTATTAAATTTAAAAACACCTTCACTTTTAGGTTTACAAGGCACTAAGAGGAATCATGTAGCAATTGTGGGCAACAAGGCACAAGTATAACCTTATCCCAAGTGCTTCTGGGAAAACGAAGGCAGATCAGTTTCCTGATCAATAGGAATAGAATCAGATGTGGTGGTTTTAATCCCAGCACTCAAGAGGCTGAGGCCCGATGACTGTGAATTGGATAAACACCTGGGGCACAAAGTAAGACCTGTTTTAACTACAGATATTATAATATACATATGCATACACATATCCTCAATCTGCTCGTGAGAAACCCCAGAGGCAGAGGGTGCTGCCAAGTGCCCTGTACAGGTAGGAACCGTGGGTAGAACTGGGACCACAGGACTGAGAGCGGCAGAAACTGGTGATCAAATCTGATGTCCATGTGGCTGCCCGGTCAGAACTGCACTTCTCATTCTAAATCTGAATGTAAATGAAAATGACCTTTCTTTTCCTTCCTTTTTTAGCCAATTATATGACCAATTGCTTAGCTGAGGGCTTTGATTCACAGTGCTGAGAGGAGTGGGCCGTGGGGAGTCTGGAAAGCAGACAAGAACAAACTCTAGGACCACAGCCTTGACCAGAGGTGCTCCAATCACTGGAATCTCATGCCACCAGTGGGAGTGCTCCAGTTCCCTCACCAGAGGGTGCTCCCCTGGGTGTAGATAGTTCCCTGTTCGAGTCATTGAGCATGCCACTTCCTCAAAGTTCATATGTTCTCCACACAAAATATTTACCGTTGGAAAGTTTGGGGAAAACACTAAATGTTCATGTCTTAGTAGACACAGAAAAAATATTCAAATGGTAGTTATTTTGTTTCTCACAGGAACTCATACACACACACCAGAGCAACTGACAGCATCCTTCACACAAGGCACACATAAAAACTATCCTGGGCACTATCATTTCTGACTGTGATGTTTCTGAAGATGGGATTTCATTATGTTGAATTTATCAATGAAATTATTCCCGGATGAGAACAGTATGGGCTGATAGCTGTGTGTGCTGATGCTGTGTGTGCTGATGCTGTGTGTACTGATGCTGTGTTTACTGATGCTGTGTGCTGATGCTGTGTGCTGATACTGTGTATGCTGATGCTGTGTGTGTGCTGATGCTGTGTGCTGATGCTGTGTGTATTGATGCTGTGTGTGCTGATGCTGTGTGCTGATGCTGTGTGTGCTGATGCTGTGTGCTGATACTGTGTGTGCTGATGCTGTGTGTGTGCTGATACTGTGTGCTGATGCTGTGTGCTGATGCTGTGTGTGCTGATGCTGTGTGCTGATGCTGTGTGCTGATACTGTGTGTGCTGATGCTGTATGTGTGCTGATGCTGTGTGTGTGCTGATGCTGTGTGTGCTGATGCTGTGTATACTGATGCTGTGTGTGCTGATGCTGTGTGCTGATGCTGTGTGCTGATGCTGTGTGTGCTGATATTGAGTGTGCTGATGCTGTGTGTACTGATGCTGTGTGTACTGATGCTGTGTGCTGATGCTGTGTATGCTGATGCTGTGTGTGCTGATGCTGTATGTGTGCTGATGCTGTGTGTGCTGATGCTGTGTGCTGATGCTGTGTGCTGATACTGTGTGTGCTGATGCTGTGTGTGCTGATGCTGTGTGCTGATGCTGTGTGTGCTGATCCTGTGTGCTGATGCTGTGTGTGTGCTGATGCTGTGTGTGCTGATGCTGTGTGTGCTGATGCTGTGTGTGCTGATCCTGTGTGCTGATGCTGTGTGTGTGCTGATGCTGTGTGCGTGCTGATGCTGTGTGTGCTGATGCTGTGTGCTGATGCTGTGTGTACTGATGCTGTGTGCTGATGCTGTGTGTACTGATGCTGTGTGTGCTGATGCTGTGTACTGATGCTGTGTGTGCTGATGCTGTGTGTGCTGATGCTATGTGTGCTGATGCTGTGTGTACTGATGCTGTGTGCTGATGCTGTGTGTACTGATGCTGTGTGTGCTAATGCTATGTGTGCGGTGCTGTGTGTGCTGATGCTGTGAGTACTGATACTGTGTGTGCTGATGCTGTGTGTGCTGATGCTGTATGTGTGCTGATGCTGTGTGTGCTGATGCTGTGTGCTGATGCTGTGTGCTGATACTGTGTGTGCTGATGCTGTGTGTGCTGATGCTGTGTGCTGATGCTGTGTGTGCTGATCCTGTGTGCTGATGCTGTGTGTGTGCTGATGCTGTGTGTGTGCTGATGCTGTGTGTGCTGATGCTGTGTGTGCTGATCCTGTGTGCTGATGCTGTGTGTGTGCTGATGCTGTGTGCGTGCTGATGCTGTGTGTGCTGATGCTGTGTGCTGATGCTGTGTGTACTGATGCTGTGTGCTGATGCTGTGTGTACTGATGCTGTGTGTACTGATGCTGTGTACTGATGCTGTGTGTGCTGATGCTGTGTGTGCTGATGCTATGTGTGCTGATGCTGTGTGTACTGATGCTGTGTGCTGATGCTGTGTGTACTGATGCTGTGTGTGCTAATGCTATGTGTGCGGTGCTGTGTGTGCTGATGCTGTGAGTACTGATACTGTGTGTGCTGATGCTGTGTGTGCTGATGCTGCGTACTGATGCTGTGTGTGCTGATGCTGTGTGTGCTGATGCTGTGTGTGCTGATGCTGTATGTACTGATGCTGTGTGTGCTGATGCTGTGTGTGTTGATGCTGTGTGTGCTGATACTGTGTGTGCTGATACTGTGTGTGCTGATGCTGTGTGTGCTGATGCTGTGTATGCTGATGCTGTGTGTGCTGATGCTGTGTGCTGATGCTGTGTGTGCTGATGCTGTGTGCGCTGATGCTGTGTGTGCTGATGCTGTGTGTGCTGATGCTGTGTGTACTGATGCTATGTACAGATGCTGTGTGTGCTGATGTTGTGTGTGCTGATGCTGTTCTGATGCTGTGTGTGCTGATTCTGTGTGCTGATTCTGTGTGTGCTTAGTGTTTGGCAACAATCTGAATTTTGTGACCTCTTTACTCTATAGAAATATGAGTACATACCCCTTAGCTACATGAATGTTTATGACAGTACTGCTCATAATAACCCAAACTGGAAACAATCCAAACATCCATCATCAGGTAAATAGATACAGCAATGGGAGGCACTGTTATAAAATGGAATATTATCTGCTACAAGAGTAGAAATAACAAACTGGTTGATCTTAAAATTATAATTCTGCTTCAATGGAGAGGAAAACATGCAAAGATGTCAGTCATCATGGTGTGTCAATGAAGGAAGGAAGGTGCATTGAGTGACAAGGACAGGAGAGCCTTTGGTGTGGTGATGGTCATTTTCTATGCTCACACTGACTGACTTTCTTGGGAGCAACCAGTTGTATGACAGACCTGTAGTCTCGTGTGCCACTTGTAAATTGTGTGTCAGTTTCAAGATGGTGGAGACATAGTTGTATCTTCAAAGATTTAAGGGGCTATTCTTGCTCAGATCACACCACTGTGACAGTGGTGTAGGAATTTAAAGAGAAGCCTTTTTCTTGGGAAATCCAAATAAGTTTTCTGAAATCTTCACAAAGAGATGGAAACCTAAATAATACAATTATGACAAAGGAAAAACATGGACCAATTTGAAACACGATGTTGAAAAAGTATGAAATACACGGCCAGGAGCCTGGTGTGATGTTGAATTTAGCAAGCAGTAACATATGATTCAAGCAAAGCAGCAGTCATGCAATTATTTGTGTTCTAGAAAGATGAACCACGGGAACTGAGGAGAAAAGTTAATCCAAGATACAATGGAAGAAAATCTCCAGAGACTAAAAAGAGAATGCATTCCTCAGATGGGAGAGATTCGCCGGGTGTGACCAGAATTAATGAAATAAAATCAAGATCTTTGTCAAAGTTCAGACTCCAGAATAAACTATGTTCACAAGACCCATGAAATAAAACCAAATGTTTAAATGAGAAACCCAGGTAACTTATTTTTAAGAGAACAGGGTCTACACAACTAAAGGAAAATCCCTCTATCTAGAAAGGACGCTAGAGTCTGACTGTGGGAAATAAGAGAAATTGTACTGTGCAGATTTTCCAGGAAAATGGAAGGTCTATGTGAACACAGTTAGGTGTTCAATGCTCCTGCGAACATCAGCTTGGTTTCCTCAACACAGGGTTGGGACAAGGACTCAACCCACCAGCTGAAGGAGTCGGTTCCCAAGCTAAAGTCACCACTGTACTGTTTGCAACTGATATATCTTTTTTAATTGGTGGGGGGCGGTTAATCATCAGTCTCTTAATCTGTGATTAAAACAAACTCCTACTTGTTCAAATCAAGGTTCCTTAGATTTTCTTCCACAGGGAACACACACAGATGCCACTGGTGACTCGGAACAGATGGCGAGGTCGTATTTTGCAGTGAGTTATGAATCAATGACAGGCGCTGGATTTGATTTTTCACCCAAGACACTTGGCAGTAAACTAGATTGACTACTCTGCCTCTTCAGTAAACTAACCTCTCCAATAAATACTTCATCTGTGTTGACTGAACATAAGAAAAATGTCTTCTTTTATCTCTATGAGAGGTGATCTGTAGCCTGGGATTCCTATGATAGGAGTTGGATTGTAAATCCTTTATAAGTACCCAATCATTGTGCCATCTGTGAGTCAGTCAAAGATCAACAGTACAGAATATGGGCGGCCATTAATGCTCTGTAAGCAGTGGCCTGCAAGGCAAATATCTGGATTACTAATGAACTTACTATGGGCTGGTTTTTAACTGTAGGTTGAGATACAGCTGGTGTATAATTAATCACACAACTAAACTCAAAGTTCATGTATATAAAGCACATAATTTGATGAAATTAACTTAAAAGTTTGATCAAAACTTAGATCCTGTGGAATCAGCCATTACTACGGTCAAGATGGTGATTGTCACCAAAAGTGCTCATGCCCTGCCTCCGGGGATCTGTCCTTCCCTCCTTTCTTTATCCCACTCCCCAGGAAGTCATTGGCGGGCTTGCTCTCACTGCTTCTTATATTTTTACACTAATTGAATGCTTTGTCTGGCCTCTCTTGCACAGTATTAGTTTGCAATCCATCCACATCCACACTACGAATGCACCACCACTGTGATCCATCTGTGCCATGACTGTACTGCCAGTAGACACACACACACACACACACACACACACACACACACGTGTGAAAAGCTCCAGAAAGCCTCAGACACAGCCAGTGTTCTAGGCTCGACAGAGATGAGATGGAGCCTTGGCTATTGCTCCCTCCTCTCACTGGGCTCTTCCATCATGGGTGTGAGTGACAAGCAGGGGTGACTACAGAAGGTGGGGAACAGAGAAGGAGAGGGGAAGAAGGGAAAAGAAGGGAAATTCCACTACTGGGTGACTGGGTTGTCTATTTACCTTTTAACTTGGGCTGGTTCCCTGCTTAATGTTTTTCTTAGAAACTGATGAGGAGCAGAGAATGACCAAGTATGCTAACAGATGCCGCTGTCACACTGCATTGTCTTAAAGTTCGGCTGGACTGTCTTGAGCTAATGGCTTCAACCATATCCCCACCCCTACCCCCACACCTTACCAGAGGTCTGCTTGTCTTGGTGACTCCTGGCAGATCTTTGTCTTCCTTGGTACCGTCCAGCTGAGCAGCATTCTCACAAGAATCACTAGGCTAAGGAAAAGAAGTAAAAGTCATTTTCTTCAGCGTATCACCGCAAACAGGGCCATGTATTTTATTATGTATTACATCAGAGCTCATATGCATACATGCATACATACATGCTTACCTGTGATCATATGCATATATGCATACATACATACATGCATGCATACTTACATGTGACTCATAAATGCACAAAGACAGAGTTCATGGCTACCTGTGTTTATATGGCACTTACCAATTCACCAATGATCTTACCAAATACCATGAACTGCAGCAGAACTACTGTAAATCCAGACACTGCCAGACGCCTGCCTGCATTCCCTTTTCTTCTTTAAGTGTTTGGATGTCATGATTTCGCTCTATGATGCTGTCCTCCTAAAGAGTCAGTGTTACTGTGTGATGGTTCTACACAGCAGAAAGAAAATAAAGTTCTATTTGGAGGAGTGTTCAGGAAGCTTACTAGATCTTCCTACAACAGAGGGAACCAGGCACTTAGCTGAAGTGATATTTTTGAGAATTCTGGAATTTTGGTTCCTTTAAAAAACACAAAAGTTCTGGGCAGTGGTGGTGCATGCCTTTAATCGCAGCACTTGGGAGGCAGAGGCAGGTGAATTTCTGAGTTCAAGGCCAGCCTGATCTACACAGTGAGTTCCAGGACAGCCAGGGCTATACAGAGAAACCCTGTCTTAAAAAACAAAACAAAACAAAACAAAAAAAACAGAAAAACAAAGAACGAAAAGCAAAAAAAAAAAAAAAAAAAAAAAAAAATCCACAGAAGTGTTATAAAAATGTGCTTTCATTTTAACCCCAGGTGTGGGGTGTGGGGTGTGGGGTGTGGGGTGTGGGGTGTGGGGTGTGGGGTGTGGGGTGTGGGGTGTGGGGTCTGGGGTGTGGGGCTGCTTTAGACTGTCCACAGCAGCCGACCATGATTTGCCCCATAGGCATGGTTTTGCCAGCTGCAGATAATTACTACGTGTTGGGTGAAACATTAAAAAAGACCAGCCAACTCTCCTCACCATGGCGGAACACCATGTCCCCAGTTCCCAGGCAATCCTGTGGGCCTGGCCATATCTTTCACAGGGTCCTGTGAGCCCATCTCACTTCCACGCACTGCCCTGACACTCATCCCTCAGTCTGTTAGCTCATCACCCAATAATCCAGTAAAACACAACTCTTAATCTTAATTAGTGAGCCAATTAGACTTATGTATATTACAAACACAATTACAAAATGCCAATACAGTAATCTTAGAGCCAATTGACAATGATAAAAACCTTATCCCAATATTTCTAACCTTATGATAAATTTATGTCAGCTGCCATTCCTCTTCCCCTCCTGTGACCTCTCCTTTGTGCCTGTGCCCCAGCTCCGCCTCCCCTTTCCTGTACAATCACAGGCCTTCTGCTGCCCCAATGTGATTGGACAGGAAATATCCTGTAACAACTGCAATTGTGTAACTTTGAAATTCCGAGAACTTTTCATGCCGTACATAAATGCAAGGGCCCAGAGAGGCAGGATGGGTGGTTGTTGGTTGTTTAGGGAGGTTGTGGTTTGTTACTAGCTATGGTCAAAGAAGAAGCAAGAGGAAACAAATTCGATCCAGGAGTCTCTCTCCCCTTTATCCTCGTTTCTTTCCTATCTAATGTTAGGCGGTGAAACCAGGGGGAGAAAGGGTGGGCTACAAAGAGCCCACAGAGTAGCAAAGACCAGCTGCACTTTGTGCTGCTCTGGGGACACGGATGTGTTTCCTGGGTACCCCGTATCCTGTGAATCTGTGCAATCTCTACAATGCGGAGAGGTGCAGACCTGAAAGATGAGAGTTGGCAGATTCATGTTGGACTGCCCTGACAGCCTTGGCCTTCCAACCTTGAGCCTTTAAAGCCAAAAGTAAAACCTAACCCTGTCAGGACCTAGCTGACTAAGAAAAGCAAGCTGCTTCAAAACTGAACTTACAGAAAACACTTGATGCTTGTCTTTCTGAATCTGGCCTAGTTCATATAACACTATAATCTTCATCTTCCATCTGTTTTCTGTAAAGGACCCAGTTCTATGTCTTCATGGTTGAATAAGGCCACAATGTATATATGGATAAATAACAAATAAACAAACTGGACGTACACTTGCAGCCCACAACGGTTTATATGTTTATACCAAGAGGAGGCAAATCTTTATTTTTTTATTCAATTAAGTAATTGGTATTAGGCTGAGAACTTCATAAACGCATAATACTGAACCACATATTTCACCCCCACCTACGGAAAACTGGAGAGTCCCCGGTTTTCATGATGGATGAAGTGTCCTGGCAGCTAAGGTTTCTATTTGCAAAGGATGCTTGGCTTTGTAGAGCTCATGCAGAATAAACTCCAAGACTTTCCAATTTTCTCAAAAAGGCATCATCCCAGTAAGATATAAATATTACATTCTATGGTTGAGTCAACTTTCTGAAAAGTTAAACATACTAGGCATCACAGAAATCAAAAGCTGTTCTGTCAGATCTAAGAAACTGCTGTTTTCATAAGCCTTCCCCGCAAGGTACCTAAAAACAAAACAAAACAAAACACCAGTTTGTGAGTGGAGTTGCTGCTCAGGAGGCAGTGCAGGAGGTGGTTCTGGATGAAGTCACTCAGTTGTAGAATATATTTTTATAAAATCAGATCTAAGTGGGGACCATGGCCTGCAGAGGCAGCAGATCGGCTCAAGGCCATCATTAGAGACATAGTGAGTTTGCAGCCAGTCTAAGCTTTAGAAAATCCTGTCTCTAAAACAACATAACAGATCCCAAACATCACTGGGTTCCACATTGGGTTCCACATGGTGGTCTGCCAACATTCAGAAGTGGATAGAAATTCCTGGAAAACAAGTTGGTAGTGTTACAGGCATTCTGGGCCTAAGAATAGCATCACATTGTTTTCAAGCAAAAGAGAAATCTGTAAAAATCAGACAAGCGAACAAAAAAAGTCCAGAGAGAAGAACAGAAAGGGCAAGAGACCGATTCACAGGACAGTTGATGGCAACGTGTTTCTCGGTGGAGAGGTCACAGACAACCGTTCTCTCCCTGAGTATTGACAGCCGTCTGCAGCTGTAGATGGTCTGAGAGGCACTGCCCCGCATAAGGGCCAAAGTAGACACCAACCACTATCACGTTATTCTGGGGTTCATGAAAGAGAATTGGAGAATGTAAACCAAACATTAGTTCTACACAGAACAGACATCAAATCATTCTCTTCTCCTTTACAGCACAGATGTCCCATGGTCAGCTAACATGTACGCTGAAACAGGAGTGCCTTCTACATCATACATACACACTCACATGTACCTCTCCACATGCATACTCATGTGTGCCTCTCACCACATACATACACACTCACATGTGCCTCCTACCACATACATACGTACTCCTGTGTGCCTCTTACCACATACATACACACTCACATGTACCTCCCACTACATACATATATACATACGCATGTGTACCTCTCACCACGTACATGCACACTCACATGTGCCTCCCACCACATACATACATACGCATGTGTGTCTCTCACCACATACATACACACTCACATGTGCCTCCTACCACATACATATGTACTCCTCTGTGCTTCTCACCACATACATACACACTCACATGTACCTCCCACTATATACATACATACGCATGTGTGCCTCTCACCACATACACACATTCACATATGCCTCCTACCACATACATACGTACTCATGTGTGCCTCCCACCACATACATATACACTCACATGTGCCTCTTACCACATACATACACATACTCACATGTGCTTCCTACTACATACATACATACTCACATGTGCCTCTCACCACATACATATTCATGTGTGCATCTCACCACATACATACACATTCATATGTGCCTCCCACCACATACATATACAATCACATGTGTCTCCCCCACACACATATCCAAACATGTGAGCCTTCCACCATATGCATACACACTCATGTGTGCCTCTCACCACATGCATACACACTCACATGTGTCTCCCACATGTACATATCCAAACATGTGAGCCTTCCACTACATGCATACACACTCATGTGTGCTTCCCACCAGATACATACATATATACACATGTGCCTCCCACCACATACATACATACTCATGTGTGCCTCTTACCACATACATACACACTCACATGTGCCTCCCACCACATGCATACACAAGTGCATTTTAGTACAAAATGACCTCTCTGATTTTAGTCAGGCTCACAGAACTGACCTGTGCAGCCCATCATGGGTTATGGGTCATAGCTATATAGTCATGAAGTCTTAGAGGGCTATGGCTGCATACATACTTGGACCTTTTTCCTATCAATATTGAGCTCAGAGTAAATTCTAGGGATGAATGAACATGTGGTTTTCTTTGTCGATGGCACTGTCAACTATATTCCTAATCCCCAGTCTGCTGTTTTCATGAATGGTATCTTGATTATTTTTTCTCCCCAGAAGTTCTATGTCTAATGACCTTCTAATGAACTAATGAGAAAGAGAGAGAGAGAGAGAGAGAGAGAGAGAGAGAGAGACAGAGACAGAGACAGAGAGACAGAGAGAACCCCAGCATCTCAGGTTCTTTTGAAGCTAAGGATGGTGTAGCTCTGAGACATGAGGTGTCTGGAATTCTCCCAAGAAGGATTTCCAGGGAAGTTGAGATTGGAAGGACAGAGCCATTGATTCAATTCCAGGAACTGCCAGGACCGTGGCTACGGTGCCTGTGGCGGCCTGTCTGACGTGTCGGGACGCTGGCGAGGGCTGTGAGCGATAGCAGCATAAAAGCACAAAGGGAAGCAGTGCCTGGCAGGAGAGGGACCATCTACCTCCAGCTCCACTTCAAAAGAGAAAAGGCCCTGTTACTTCAGCTCAGCATTTCCTGTGCGGTTATGTGCAGTCCCATGTATGTATAAATTATACATACTACAGTGCACAAAGGCATACTGCAGGACCACATCTGTAGAGCCGATTACCAGTTAGGTATGCCTTTAGCTAAATGCTTATCAATCATGAAATTGGGGATAAATTAGACCAACAGCTTCCTCATTTAAATGTTCATGAAAAGGAATATTTATTCATGTTTACCAAACCCTAGAGCAACACCCTTGGGCACAAACCATGTGCTAATCACCCCGAGGTGGGCTTTGCATTTTTGACTTAGAATATCATGGCTGTACTAAAGCAAGAGCCAAACCCTTAGCCCTGATTACAGGGCAGCACTGTTACTCCCTATCTAGTGAAATCATAAAATATATCAGGGCCTATAAAAGCAGTTCTTCCTTGGCCTGCCTGACCATATTTTCTGGTTCCAGCAAAGATTATAGAGTCCTTTGAAAAGGAGGGGAAAAATAAATTAGGTTTCAAAGGAACTAGTGAATCCGTACAAGAGAATGGGATCAAGTGAACAATACACACATACACACACACACACACACACACTCATACACACACTCACTCACACACACACTCACACACACACACACACACACACACACACACACACACACTATTGTCTCCCTGCCCTGCCAATCACACTCAGCATCAGAAGATACAGTATTGCTTGAAAGCTTAGATCTGGAAAGCACTACACATTTCATCAGCAGAGAAGAAGTTATAGGAATTCCGTGGGAGATTAAAAAGGAAAAAAAAAGTTTCATAATGTAGGGAAATTCCCAGCCCAGAACAAGGCACCAAAGAAAATGGAAGAGAGCAATGCTGAGCCCCAAAACCTCAAAAATGGCTCAGTAATGTTGGAAATTCCTCTACCTGGAAAATGCTATGAGAGCCAAATAAGCAGGAGTTAAATGTTTAGCCCCCAAACACTCATATCCATAAACAAACAAACAAACAAATAAATAAATAAGTTCAGAACATCACCTAATTTAAAGAAGTGATGAAAAACCGAAACTCATTGCTCTTGGTGAAGGGGCGACACAATGCCTTTCCCTGATGGAGCGCTGAAGAGGCCCTGTGCCCTTCCCAGCAGGCAGTGCCCTCACTGCTCAGATGGGGAAGCTGTGCCCATGGACGGCAGGACTGTACCTCAGCCGGGGCTTTCTGGCAGATAAGGACAAAAGTACAAAAGGGGAAGTTTCCTTTGCCTGTAATGGAAATAGCATTTTTCAGGCATCTTGTCACTCCACTTGGGTGTTGGTGTCACATGACTTAAAGCAAAATGTGACAGGTGACACATTTGTCCACTGACAAGCCACAGATCCATTACACTGTGGTGTTTCAGTGAGGAAGGCGGTCCATCCAACTGTTAGAAGCACTAAGCAGACTGATCACAAGCAATCAATGTAGTCTTCCATGGAGAAGTACACATCTACAACCAGGCATGAGAAATCAATTTAACAGTAGCAATGGAAACGGAAAACAATGACTCTAAAAATAAGCATGAGACCCGGAAGGAAACACCTCACAGAAAAGCGCAGGCCTGCTGAGTTTAAGCTGGAGCTGCTGGCCTTGGAAGGCTAGTTGATCATTGCAATGGGGGAGGGAGCACAGGAGGGGAGTGCTTCCTGGCCTGTGTGAGCCCTGGGCTTAATCCCTGTACACAAACCCAAGAACACCAAAGGACAGATTACTCTAATGAGGGAGAAGTTGAGGGAAGGGAGAATCGTTGTAGACGGGTGAGTATTAAATTCTGACTATTCGTGAAATTCCCAAGTACAAATTCAACCATGGCCAAATTACTGACTTTCACAAATGAGGTTCACGGGATTTTCAAGAATGCAAAGCAAATGCATACAACAAACAAACACACAAATGAACAACTAACCCCTGGAAATCAAGAGAATCAAGAGCCATGGAGAGCAGCCCAATCCCGAAGACCTTCCAACAGGTGCTCAGGAGACCATGCACCAGCGAAAGGAGTTTATATAGTTTATAGTTAACTATTTGTTAGTGCTCAAAGTCTTCATTTAATGCAGATATGATGAATTTTGCAAAAAAAAAAAGTGGAGCTGATACAATTTCAAATTCCAAGCATAAAAATGAAGATGCAAATGCTTGGACTTCTATTCAATGAAGGAGCAGGGCTCACTGACAGAACCATGACACCTTCCCAGGGATGGCTCATGACAGATGACTGAAGATTGCAATTCTGAAGGAAGTTGAATTTAAGCTTGGAATTTGAAGTAGAAAAAAAAACTTAAGAAAATTAATATAGTTTGAACATCTATTTTTTCAAATTATTCATTCATAGCTTCACTAGTGAAATACACTGATAAAGATCAACACAACACACATGCATGCACATGAACACACAGACACACATATACACATACACATGCACATGTGCAAACAAACTTACATGCATACACATAGGCACACATACAGACAAATGCACACACATGCATGCACATGCATACACATGCACACACATACGCATGCATGGAAACACACATGTATATACATGCATGCATACACTTAAATGGGAGGGATATATAATTAAAAAGAAACATACTGAGGAAGAGAAATGGAAAATATTAGGCAATTATTCAGTGTTGGTAAATGATGCCAAAGAAAGAGAGAAAAGAGTGAGAGAGAATCAAAGTGAGAAAGAGAGATGAAGGAATGGGAAGAGAGGAAGCAGAATCAGAAACAGGAGAGGGAAGGAGGTAGAAGGAAGGAGGAGGGAGGAGGAAGGAGAATAGAGGGAGGAGGGAAGAGGGAGGAGGAAGGGGAGGGCAAACAAACCAGGACAGATACAGAGCAGGGAATGGAGAGAAACTGATTTATGTTGTTCAATTAAAACAGGAAGTTGAAAGAGTCCCAGTGCATTCCTCACAAGGTTCTGAGTTTCTTTATTCACAGAAGAGACTAAAATCTTTTAGGGAAAGCAGCAGACCATATATAACAGAAAGGTGTTCTTTCAAAGGCCAGGTTTATGTGACCTTTTCCTGTCTGATAAGGAACAACCTGGAGTTTTAGAGCAGCATATTCAATACTGGGCTTCTTACCATCCCTTACCTCATCCCTCATTCCTGTTTCTCTCTGAAACTGGGATATACCTGAGCATGAAAGGCACAGAGAAGAGAGGGCTCTAAGGTGTCTTGTGTGTGGTGAACTAGGCCCACTGCCCTGCCCGGAGGCAACAGTTAAAAGCAGGTTGCACCTGAGAAAAGCTTCACTTTTTATACTGAAAAATATGTCCCTTCACCAAGGGTCAGAACCAAAGAAGGAGTCAGCCACAAAAAGCTCTAGATCTATTTTGTGTTGTTGTTAGTTCAGTCTAAAGTATTAATTACTTCCACATCTGTGAACACATCCTAACTGTAATAATTTAAAGAAGAAACAGTGATTTGGCCTCATGGTTTCAGCCCATCATAGAAGGAAAGGCATTGTGGAATAGTTCAGCTCTGGGTGGTAGGAACACACAGAGAGCCTATTTGCCTCTTAGTGAACCAGGGAGGTGGGGGGAAATAATCCACAAAGGCCTGGCCCTTTGACCTACTTCCACCAACCAGACCCCTGCCTCCTAAAGGCCTCTCAGATTCCCAACATAGTACCACCAGGTAGAGAACAAGTAGCCAAACAGGAGGCCATGGGTGGCATTTTACATACAGGATTCAAGATGACCATATAGATCCATTCTAATTCACAGTTTGCTGGAATAGAGCCCAGCTTTCATCTGAAGTAGCTGGAAATAGATTGGGTATAAAAAGCAGGTAGGCAAAAATATAAAGACTACTGTACTATGATCCCAGAAATAACAGAAAAGCAATCCAGGGAATGGAATCTATCAGGACAAATTTTCCATTGGCAGACATCTTTGCCAGGAAATCCACAGCTGAAGTCCTGGTTTCAGGGTGAAGAAGCCATCCTTACTCTACTGCTGGAGAAGATAACAGTCCTTTTGTGTCCTGAAAGACACAGACTTCAACTAAGCTGCAAGTTCAAATGTCATAGAACTCACGATGCACAGGAAGGTATATCACCATAATAGATGACAGAAGATTCTAGAACTCTGCTGATCAACACATAAGCTACAAGTCATATGTGATCATTTTGATTTATATCAATTAAAATTAAACAAAACTTCAACTTTAGTTAAACTGCCTTTTGTAAATGTGATGGTGTTGTCACATTAGGCAGAATAGAAAAAGACCATCACTATCATTCTAGAAAGTTTTAAAAGACTGTGTTTTCCAGGGTAATATTATCACTGCTGTGTAGGTTAAATAGGCATGTGCAAACCAGGACAGATACAGAGCAGGGAATGGAGGGAAACTGATATTTATGTCGTTTAATTAAAACAGGAAGTTGAAAGAATCCCAGTGCATTCTCCCTGACAACTACTCTTTATGGTAAATATATCTAAGAAAGAAGATAAAACCTGAAATGACTCTAATTGGAGACTTTACCCATTATTGCTACCCGTGGTGGTGGCCACCATTGGCTCATATATTTGATGGCTTAGTTACTAGGAAGTGGCACTATTAGAGAATGATCAAAAGGACTAGGAGGTATGGCATTTTTGGAGGAGGTGTGGCCTTGTTGGAAGTGGTGTGGTCTTGTTGGAGGAGGTATGGCCTTGTTGGAAGGTGTGTGGCAAGGGGTGGTCTTTAAGACTTCAAAACCCACACCAGACCCAGCATATCTCTACTCCCAACCCACCCTCAGCCTTCAGATCAGGATGTAGCCATCAGCTACTTCTCCCGGGCCATTCATGCCACCATGATGATAATGGACTAAACCTCTGAACCTGTAAGCCAACCCCACTTAAATGTTTTCCTTTATAATAGTTGCCTTGGATGTAGTGTCTCTTCACAGAAACGGTAACCATAATTAAGACACTATCTCCCATCGTTGGTGTCTTAAGTTATGTCAAGACTGATACTGCAATGGAACACACAAGAACCCTAAGTCAGATGAATTAACTGGATTGTCCTCCAGCAGAATATTAAATCTCCATACTGTGGCAGAGTACCAATTTTCTTTTACTCTGTACTTATCAACCCAAAGTCTCATGAATCTTCTCTACATAGTATCTGGTAAGGGATCATGCACACAGAATCCACTCATTAATTGTTTGTTTTGATTTGCACACAGAATGCATCTGATAAATATCTGTTGTACTAAGACATGCTGTCATGCAACTTTGGAATAGTGCAATGAGAGAAGGAAGAGTACACTGGAAGAACTATTAGTGGAGGAACCATACATTGGAAGAACTATTAGTGGAGGAAGAGTACACTAGAAGAACTATTAGTCGAGGAACCATACATTGGAAGAACTAGTAGTGGAGGAAGAGTACACTGGAAGAACCATTAGTCAAGGAAGAATACACTGGAAGAACTATCAGTCAAAGAAGGGTACACTAGAAAAACTGTTAGTCAAGGAAGAGTACACTGGAAGAACCATTAGTCAAAGAAGGGTACACCAGAAAAACTATTAGTCAAGGAAGAGTACACTGTAAGAACCATTAGTCAAGGAAGAGTACACTGTAAGAACCATTAGTCAAGGAAGAGTACACTGTAAGAACCATTAGTCAAGGAAGAGTACACTGTAAGAACCATTAGTCAAGGAAGAGTACACTGTAAGAACCATTAGTCAAGGAAGAGTATACTGGAAGAACCATTAGTCAAGGAAGAGTACACTGTAAGAACCATTAGTCAAAGAAGAGTACACTGGAAGAACCATTAGTCAAGGAAGCATACACTGGAAGAGCCATTAGTCAAGGAAGAGTACACTGTAAGAACCATTAGTCAAGGAAGAGTACACTGGAAGAACCATTAGTCAATGAAGCATACACTGGAAAAACCATTAGTCAAGGAAGAGTACACTGGAAGAACCATTAGTCAAAGCATACACTGGCAGAACCATTAGTCAAGGAAGCATACACTGGAAGAACCATTAGTCGAGGAAGCATACACTGGAAGAACTGTTAGTGAAACTGACATAGAAATGGGAGAATAGGGTGACTAATGGCACCAGCAGAGGCACTGAAGCCACAGAACAACTGTGGCCAAGGTAGAACACCAATCAGTCATTTCTTGCAAGAACCATGACACTTACATGTTTGTTTTTAACCAATCATTTGATTGGTTCTCGTGTCTTCCAGTTTTTTATCATTTTGGAATTCCTAAACCTAAAGGTTCTCTTTTCATTTCCCTACCACCATGTAAAACAACCTGCTTCGCCTCGCTTGGGTATTTCCCTAGAGCTTCTGTGCCTTGAACAGAATCTTCTGAGCCTCCCAGCCCTAAAGGTTCACTCCACTATCAAAGAAGTTATTCTTTAACTTCAACATAAAAGGGAGTAAACCTGGTCTGCAGGAAAAGCAGCCATAATGACAACTGAGAACTCAGGCTCTAGAGTGTAGGATGCTGTGGATCTGTAGGTTCTATCTCCAAGAGTTAACATGGACCAGCCTTATCTGAGGTGTTTTCCCATCTCTGTTTGCCCTCATACCCTGAGACTGCAACTAACACCTACTGAGAACAAAATGCTTGTTACATACAGGAGATTCGCTGACTCCGAAGACATCTCTGACATCCCTGACAGGTTGCTTATTCTTCTTCCTCAGAGTCTGGGTATACGTGTTGTATCTCTTTTTCACTGCAGCTGCTTGGGTCCGAGTCAGTGTAGACAGGAGAGCTTTACCATCTTCCTCTTCATTACCGGAGATCAGAGTTGACAGTCCCACATCTTGTAACCACTCTGCTTCAAGTTCTCCTTCTAGGAAACAGCATGAGCAAGGCAGGTTAGGTCCTTCTCTAGAGGAATGATGATGACACTATATCTCTATATAACAGACAGTCAGATGTATCAATAAACTATATAATGTTATTGTTCTGTTGTAGCTTTGAGATAAAGTCTTGAGTTCATGATCTTTGTGCCTCTAACTCCAAATGCTTGGATTGTGACACTTCCCACCACAGCCAGCTAAGATTGTCTTTCTTCTTCATGAATTGTGAAAGAACGAACAAAAGCCTATACTCTGTTTTTTTTCTTTCTTTCTTTCTTTCTTTCTTTCTTCTTTCTTTCTCTCTCCTTCCTTCCTTCCTTCCTTCCTTCCTTCCTTCCTTCCTGCCTTCCTTTCTTTCTTTCTTTCTTTCTTTCTTTCTTTCTTTCTTTCTTTCTTTCTTTCTTTCTTTCTTTCTTTCTTTCTTTCTTTCTTTCTTTCTTTCATAAGCAAAATCATAAAAGGCTGCCCAGGAGAGCAAGGTAATACAGCAACTATGAAAGGAAGTTTTCTCATCAGAGAACTGAAGACAAGCCAGGTGGGGACTACCAATTTCAAAGAAAGATAAAATTTGGATATTTTGATTAAAATCATATGGGTTGGTAGGACACAGACAGTTTTTCTGGTCACTCCAATGCAGGTTTATATCCACCCCTTAGTAGTTGATGGACATTGGTAAATGTTGTCTGCAGTTCTCAGTTTCCCCTCAGCAAATGAGCTCCACATATTCCTCCTTCCAGAACTCATAATGAATACAGGCTTAACTTTCTCCTGTCAGAAGTGGGGCTCCATCACCCCGAGAGAATTTCAGTTTTCCATATCTTCCCGTTATCTCCATCTTATCTTGCTGAGTGTTGTGCAGGACACCCATAAGCAACCTAATAGTCTGTCCTAATGGACTGCACAGAGCTCCTGCTGCTGAGCCTACCTCTGTCATACACTCACCCCACCAAGAAGAAACTTGCTTGCTTTGAACTCCCTAGTTTGAATCATGGACTCCAGTGAAGGCCTTGTGTCACAGAAACCACAGTCCTTCTGTCTAGATTCCTATCTACTGCTTGAGCATAAGGGTCCTGGATGGCCTCCCCTCTTCCCTTTGATTCTGGAACACAATGGACCTTCTCTCTGGGATCCATAGGTAATACGCTGCTTCTGCTAATCCATGTGTCTGTAATATTGCTGCCTTCCCTTGCATCCCCTGGTCAATGGAGTGGACATAAGTCAGCCCAGAGCACAAGAGAAACATGGATTCTTATTATTTGTGGTATACACTTGGACATCCCCCAAAGTGAAGAAGTATCCTGAGAAAGGCACACCAAAAACATCCACACCCACCTGCCCTGGAGCTCAGTCAGGGCAAGGCCACAGTGTATAGTCGCCATCCTGAGAGAACTCAATGCCCAATTAGAAGACTATACCACAACAGGGATAGCAATAAAATAATGCAGATCCACAAGGATGCTTCTGAAAAACTATTAATGAATTTGTCAAAGAACCTGGAATAAAAGAGTCAAGAGATGGTCATCTTCCTGAAACTCTGAACAGGTGGCAATTTGTCCGTTTTTCAGAAAGCAATTCAAGCCCCAAGGTTGTTCATCTGTGAACATTAATTACTAGTGTAAACAAAATGGATGAAAGCTAAAGGGATTCAGAATGATACCCCCATAAAGAAAGTCCATGTACATGCACCACTGGGAACTACGTTGTACTGGCTGATTTTGTGTGTCAACTTGACACAAGCTGGAGTTATCACAGAGAAAGGAGCCTCCTTTGAGGAAATGCCTCCATGAGATGCAGCTGTAAGGCACTTCTCAATTAGTGATCAAGAGGGGAGGGCCCCTTGTGGGTGGTGCCATCCCTGGGCTGGTAGTCTTGGGCTCTATAAGAAATCAAGCTGAGCAAGCCAGGGGAAGCAAGCCAGTAAGAAACATCCCTCCATGGCCTCTGCATCAGCTCCTGCTTCCTGACCTGCCTGAGTTCCAGTACTACCTCCTTTGGTGATGAACAGCTGTGTGGAAGTATAAGCTGAATAAACCCTTTCCTCCCCAACTCGCTTCTTGGTTATGATGTTTTGTGCAGGAATAGAAACCCTGACTAAGACATACGCTAAGCAGGCTTACCAGGAATGGCGGCTGATTGAGGACCCTTCGTGGGGCAGAACACAGCTAGAATGTTTTCCTAGGTGAGACATATCCACAGCAGACACAGATGCAATTCGTGTTGGCTGAACTATGAGGAGTTCTGGCGCACATCCCATCGGCTCTCAGCTGTCACGTGTCAATCCAGAACACCCATTGATTTTGGCTCCACACACCCGATGGCCTACTCAGTATCACTGTGACTCTATCAGTCATGTTCTAGTCAAAGCATTAAAGCCTGTTACGGTTTGATTATGCTCTGTCCAGTGAGTGGCACTGTTTGGCGGTGTGGCCCTGTTGGAGTAGGTGTGTCACTGTGGGTGTGGGCTTTTAGACCCTTATCCTAGCTGCCTGGAAACCAGTACTCTGCTAGCAGCCTTCAGATGAAGATGTGGAACTCTCAACTCCTCCTGCACCATGCCTGCCTGGATGCTGTCATGCTCCTGCCTTGATGACAATGGACTGAACCTCTGAACCTGTAGGCTAGCCCCAATTAAATGTTATTCTTATAAGAGTTGCCTTGGTCATGGTGTCTGTTCACAGCAATAAAATGCTAACTAAGACAAAGCCCAAGTTCATAGTCCTCAGGCCATGCCCTGGTCCTCTTTCAATATACAAAGCCCACCGCCAACGAATGAGGCAACCAGAGAGATCAACTCCAGCACAACAACAAGAATTGTTGATATTATTTCCTTACAGTTTGTTCCAACCTGCTCTCTTCATTTTGCTCCAGATGGTTTTGTCGGTGTAAGGTCACTCTGTATCCAGGCTAGCCTGGGACTAGCCATCCTCCTGTCTCAGCATTTTGAGCACTGCATTGCAGGAATGCATTACCAATGCTTCTTCCTGAGCCTCTTTATCTTCTATCCTACCACGGCCTTTCACTGTCATCTCTTGTCCAGATGTCCACAACAGACTCCTGACAGCTCTCCCTATCACTACTCTCCAGCCCCTGCCAAACCATTTTCTTCAGCATCACCAGTCTTTGTATAAGGACATAAAATCACCTCTTCCCTCTGGCCTCACTGTGTCCTGTAAGATGTATTGATACGTCATTCCTCTCACCTGTTCTGCAGCAACCCCAGGCTACTGTGGTGATCTCAGAAGCTCTGTGCTGCATTTCAACAAGACAGTCTCCATTCGCTCTCTCTGGCCGGCCATCTTTCAGACCTCAGCTCCTCTCTCAGTGCAGGCTGTCTCCTGAACCCAGGATTCAAGGTCATGCCCTAATGCTACCAACAGCAATTCTGCTCTTTCTTTCTCCTTCCAGTAATTTCCCCTCAAGTAGGTCTCGATCTCTTTTAATATTGTCATTTAGCTTCTTTGCTTCTATAGATCAAGTCCATGAGAAAAAGAAAGCGTCCAGATTTTACTTGTAACTAAAAGACCCGGCAAAATGCCTAGACAAGGGAAGACACACCCACTTGTTGAATTGATTAGTTGATTACTTACATTTCAAAGGAAGAATACAATTACAGATGCTATCCTAGCAAGTTATGGAATTAGTGGATGTAAAAACGCTAACTTTTTTTGGTTGTGAGCCTAGCCTTTAATGGCTGAGTCATCTCTCCTGCTCAAGACATTAACTTTAAAAAACAAGCCTACCTATCTTGCCCAGCATTTCACACTGGAAGTATGACTTCTCAGTAAGAGTGTTGGAGACGCAAAATAAAAAAGAGAATAAAAACTTTCATGGGAGTGGGTGTGACTTTTACCAAAACAGCATTATGGTATAAACTCTAAATGAAACACGTGAAATAATTATATATAGATATCAGAGAAAATCCACAAATGGGCAAATATCCCAAAAGTTCTATTTGGACACTGTATTAGCATGGTATGAATTTACACAGCTTTTCAGGTAAGGTTATTTTTCAAGTCCTGTGGTACAAGGTGGCTGCACACACTAGAAAACGAATTTAGGAGGCTAAGGAGATATGAGGTCAATATCAAAAACAACTATATTTCTATGTATCTAAGGCACACTGATGAGAGGCTAATTAATGAATAAGAACGGGAGCTGGCGAGATCGCTCCGCGCCTAAGAGCACTTGCTGCTCTCCCAGAGGACCTGGGTCTGGTTACCAGCACCTACACGCCAGTTCACAACCTCCTGTAAACAGCAGTTCCAGAAGGTTCCTCAACCTCTTTTGACCTTAAGAGGCACCAGTCACATGTGTAGTTCACACACATACATGGTGGTAAACACCCAGACACATTAAAGGAAAATCTCTCTTCAAAAACAAGAATGTGAATCATTAAGTCATAGAACCACTGGCAATGTATACATCACACGGACGTGCCTTGAATGCATTAAGAATTCATACAAGGCAGTGGTGAAGGGATGGTGTTTTAAACACTCAAAATATTTCACGGAGTGTACAAAGGGACAGCAATGGACTGCTCGGCATTAGTCTTCGGTGCCAAGGAGACAGGGTCTGTCCACACATCTAGAATCCAAACTCTGCACAGAGGCGGGAAGAGGAACTTTGTCTTAACCGGCAGGGAAGGCCTCGAAATGACACAACTACTTTGGGAGAAGCCTGGCAGTTTCTTATAGATAAACATGTCTCGTAAAAATGGAGGTATCTAAGAGAAATAAAAAAATATATGTATAGTCACAAATTATTTCTACAAGATTTCTAAAATCATTTATCATTGCTAACACTAAGTTTAAAGAGTCCACAAAGCCATTAGCGGGTCAGGAAAACTCATTCAGTGGGCTACTGAGGAGCTGAACCATTCCCCAACATCTACTGAAACCTTAGCCCTTAGCACGGCTTTATTAGGTAGGAAATGGCATTAACAGGTAAGTTATGGGTTGAATGTATTCATCAAGACGTATATCATAAAGATGTTCAGTTTCAATTTACCTGTTATACTTCAATACAGATAAAAATCAGAAATGGAAGAAAGGGCAGCTTCTAAGATACACACATATAAAGACTGCGTTGCTGGCTGAGGGGGAGCTCCGGGCAGAGCACCAGAGCATCGTGGACAAGTCCCTCGGCTCCATCCCAAGCACGGCATGGCAAAGCAAAAAACCCAAAACAGACGCCTAGCCAAACCAAATTACAGCGAGGCCATGCTGGAACAGAGCGAGCCCTTTGTTTGTTACAATTGGCACCTTGGAAAAGGAGAAAGGCACAGATACCAACGCCTGGAGCGATCTGGAGGCAGGAGCGATACCATACGAGTCCAAAGCACACCCATGGCTGCCAGCTTCACACAGCCCAGGAAAGCAGCAGCAGCAGCAGCAGCAGCAGGATTCTCCTGACAGCTCCACAGAGCATGGCCCTGCTGGCTTCCAATTTCTACCTTCCAGAACTGGAGAATACATTTATGTTGCTAAAATCTACCCAATGGTGCCACCTCGTTAATGCATCCCTAAAAACAGATGACAACTGCCACCAAATGAAAAGCAATGGGTTTACTGACACACGATCTGAATCTCACAATCACTGCGCACAGAGATATACATGACCCTGTTACACACAGACGTGGGAACTGTGGCTACTTTTGGCTCTAGGCAGTGTCACTGAGAGGAGTGAGGCAGAATAGGATGTAACAGGAAATCTTCCAGCATAAATGAAATTCTACCTGCCACCTGTGTGCATACATGTGTCTGTCTGTCCGTCTGTCTGTCTGTCTCTGAGAGACAAAGCCAAGAACTATACAGCCCAGGTTGGCCTCAAACTAGTGATCCTTCTGCCTCAGCCTCCAAAGTGCTGGGATTTCTGACATGTACCGCCACATCTTGCTCATGCGGGATTAGAGAAGACTGTGCCTTTGCCTTTGCCAAAACCGCTGAATTGTGTACTTAAAATCCTTACAAGTACTTTCAAAGTAATACCTGCAAATACATATTGACTCCAGTTAATAAGTCTGCATTTTGCAACAGTTTAGGCTAGCAGAAGGTATTTCCCATGTGCCCTGGGCTTGACCACACAAGCACACATGCATCTGGAGTGTGTAAGGGAGTTCTGTCTAAGGAGAGAATACCAGCAAAGCCTGAGGCCTTGGATTAGAACTGGGATTGTTAGCAAGAAAGGCAGGGATATGGGACAGGAGACACTATCCTTTCAAGTGGCGTGGATGCTCATGAAGTATGAGCGAGGGCTAGTTTGTACGGTGTGGGACTCTAACTGAATACATAGAAATGATGTGTCTCTGTGGTGGAAAAGGCCAAAGAAGAGACTGAAGGATGAGAAGGCTTGGGTCTCAAGGATAACGCACCTCACTTCCGGAAGATCCTGCTGTACCACTCCTGGGCATATACCCAAAGGATTCCCTGGCATGCAGTAAAGACACATATTCCACTATGTTCATAGCAGCCCTATTTATAATTGCCAGAAGCTGGAAAGAACCCAGGTATCCCTCAACGGAGGAATGGATACAAAAAATGTGATATATATACACAACGGAGTACTATTCAGTCACTAGAAACAATGAATTCATGAAATTCTTAGACAAATGGATGGAGCTGGAGAACATCATACTAAGTGAGGTAACCCAGACTCAAAAGATCAATAATAGTATGCACTCACTAATAAGTGGATATTAGCCTGGAAAACTGGAATACCCAAAACATAATCCATACATCAAATGAGGTACAAGAAGAACGGCGGAGTGGCCCCTGGTTCTGGAAAGACTCAGTGACGCAGTATAGGACAAAACCAGAACAGGGAAGTGGGAAGGGGTGGGTGGGAAAACAGGGGGAGGGAAGGGGGCTTATGTGACTTTCGGGGAGTGGGGGGCCAGAAAAGGGAAAATCATTTGAAATGTAAATAAAAAATATATCGAATAAAAAAAAAAAGAAAAAAAATAACTTCTGCTTAGACGCTGGACGTCTCATGCATCCTCATAAGTGACTGCAAGGGCTGTGCTGGGCTTTAAGCCCATGACCCTGACTGCATGACCCTGACCTCCACAGGCTAGGAACCATTATGCCCTTCTCTGTTTGTTTCTGTCTGTTTGCTTTTGGTGTTGTCTTGAAAGGCCCAATAATAAAAGACTTTTATTTTGTGGGATACCAGGCGCTCTAATATATTAATACCAACGAATGTTTCAAAGTAATGTTTCCCTCTAAAATCATTAAGGCAAGTCTCCCCCACCCCTTCCCCCTTCTTTCTCTCCCCTAAATGTCAAGTACACAGAAGTAAATAAATGTCAGGAACATCAGCAAGCCTGGTCTGTTTGAAGAAAAAAAAAAAGAAAGAATCCAACCCAAGGGAACGCTACCCGCAACCAGGGAGACCCAAGGACTCTTGTCTGGATGTTTTTGAAGCCGGGATGCTTTGTCCCCTCAGCTCTGGCAGCTACCTCCACCTGTACTGATCGCAGGCCTGGCAGCCCGACTTCCGCCCCAGTGGGATGAGGAATCCCATAGGGCAGGTCCAGCCCCAGCCCTTACCATCCACAGGCTTGACCTCAGCGGCTGCTGAGGGCGGCTGCTCCTCCTGCGCCCCCGCACTGCTCTCCTGCGCCCCCGCACTGCTCTCTTTGATACTCTCGATTTCCCGCCAGAACTCCTCCACAGATGTGCTGCTGTCCACGGAGGCTTGAGAGTTGGAGCGACTAAAGGCAGGAGGATGCAGGGATTCATTGGAGAGCATCCTGTTGATTCTTCGGCAGCGAGGAATGGATTTTCTGAAAAAAGAGTAACATTTGAATGAAACTGGGTGCCCGTGTAAAGTCATGCACGCGCACATGCACACACTAGCGGGCGTGTGCACACACATGAACACACATGCATGCACACTCGCACACACACGGCACACGTACTCACACGCACACAGGCACAGACACACCTCAGTTCAAAGTCAACAGAGAACAGTTACTGCCATAGGGTGAGACTTAGCAGAATGAGCACCATTCCCCCTCTCTCTGCCATATTTCATAATGAGTCTGTAGAGTGATATGAACATTAACAAGATTTTCAAATTAAAATTTAAAAGTAATTTCCATCCATAAAATGGGAAGTTACATCTGTGAGAAATGCATCCAGCTAAAGCTTGTTTCAGTAAAGTGCCTTCCTTGCATGATGGTAAGAGGAGATGAAGAGTTAACTGCTCATACCAGGAAGTATGAAGGGCTGGCGAGGTTTGCAGAGATGGGAGCCTTGTGTACAACGGAAAGGCAGAGGGTTCCGCCCCTCTGGGAAACAGTACTACAGCCTCTCAAAAATTAGTTTTTAAAAGCCCTCCTGCCATATAAACCAGCAATCCCACTTCTGAAATATACCTCAAACAAACAAAAAACAAAACAAAACAAAACTGAAAACGGGTATTCGATGAGGTCTCTGTAGACTCGCATGTGGTCATTAGTGGGCAGATAGATATAATGTGTTAGTGTGTAGAACAGTACTATACAGAGG